>NC_135376.1:63547500-63807500 GCF_049243985.1 Paroedura picta | reverse complement strand
AGCTTTTTAATGTTTAAAAAGAAACCGAATGCAAGCAATATAAATAAAATAATGCATCCTGCCCCTAAACATACATTAAAAAGCAAACGGGCAGATTATTTTTAAAGGGGTTTTTCCATCACCAGTCCCTCCACGTGAAGCACCAGCTAAAATGTGCAGAACTGTTATGCATGGCAGAAACATTTCAATGGACAAAACGATTAGTACAGCTGACATTTGCAAATGCAGATGTTTATGACGTGAATAATGAATGGAGAACATAGTTTATTTGTTTTTAATGAAGTAACGTATAACTTTATCCAGAAATCTTTACAGCCCTGGGCCACTCAGCAAGGTTTTTATACAAAAATGGGTGGAGGGGGGAAAGATTGCACTTAAATAAAATCTAAATCTTTTGGACAGAATCTTCAAGAACAGAATTCATTTGAAAAGGGCCAGCCGGAATTGTAGACTGTTTCCAGGCCTGTTGTAAAAGGTGGCGATAGTGTGATTGAGATTTGAGAGCCAGTTATCAATTTCCAAGCGGGAGGACTGTGTAACTTCCAACTTCATTAAATTAAGAATACAGATGCAGGCTAACAACAACAAAAGTGCAGGAAACTGATTTCCAGCTTTATCCAATGAATGTTTGTCCCCAAATAAGATCTACTAATTTCAAGGAAACTTCCCCCTCCCTGGTCAGCATTTAATATTGCAGCTTTGTAATAATAACTTGACTCACTTAGTCGAGTGATTTGGTGCCATGAAAAATGCTTAGACTCTTTCTCAATTTACTGCTATCAAGCCCCCCTGTTCATTAGCGATTAATTCAGACAGATATTTAACTTAATAAGGTAAACAAATAAACCAAAAAAATCACTTTATATGCCTTAAGGTTTTTAGACCTCTAATTAGGTTTTTGTGCACTAATTATCAAGATTAACACCTTTCTCTAGTCTCACTCCTTACATTTAGAGTTCTCCCCTGGGAAAATGCAGACACATACACAGGGGAAGGGGAGGGGAGTGTGAAGAAGAAGGGGTTAATGTATCTCTTTCAGAGTGGTGGTTCTCTCCTGCAGCCAACCAAAAGAAATGCCAGTTCCCAGTACAGGTAGAAAACTCAAAAGAAACTTAGTTGGCTGTAAAAGCAGGGGCCAGTCTTTCAATGGCTTAAATCAATCATTTCATCTTATATCAGTGCATATCAGGGGTGGCCAAACTGTGGCTCCAAATGTCCATGAACTGCAATTACCATATGATCTTGCCATTACGTGCTGGCAAGGGCTCATGGTAATTGCAGTCCAAGGACATCTGGAGAGAGACAGTTTTTCCACATCTGGAATAGCATCCGGTGGCATCATCTCATAAATAAAAAGTGGTTAAAAGGTTGCCTTTTTCTGGACAAACAGCTGGTGCCAAAGTTGATTTCCGAGCAGAAGTTGATTTTTTGTCTCATTTTTTTGCAAGGCATTCCATGGCTTTAGTTCTGTGAACTGTTGTTTGTCTGGAGGCTCCTTGGGGCAGCGACTGTGTCGTAGTCTGTGAACACTACATGGCTTGGGCTGCCACTTCCTAAATGCTTCATTTGACCTGACATATTGCTTCCTATAGCATTTGTTAAAGAATTCAAGATTTAACCTTTGATGTTGAAAATAATCTGTTACCTCTAGTTTCCAGGGAATTAACAGCATCTAAGATTGGTGACAAATTGGTTAGAATGCCTTTAGTATTTATTTTATTTTTATGGTATTGCCTTTCAGGATGTTATTCTGGGTTAATGCATATCCACCTCCATTAAAATTATGTTAAATAAAATAAGAGATAATGACACTGGATTTAAAAAGGCATCTGATTCTAGCCTTCTATCACTGTGTGTCTCATCCTCTTAAAATCTCAACCTTACATGCTACATGCTCCTGAAAATGTGTGGGCTGAAATATTGTAATTTTGGAACCTGTTCTATAGTAACCATGGCACAGTTCAAAGTATTCTGTATGCCTTTCCCAACTTGACATGCAAATGTCAAAGTTTGTCACTATTATATCTTTATATTCCCACTGAAATTACTGCACTGAAGTGCTGATTCAGTTTCTTTCTGGTGACATATAGCTTTGCAAGCCAACTAACTTTAGGTGCCAAAGTGATACACATTTCATATTTGGTCTCACAAATAATGACTGCATTCAGCAAATACATAATACATGCTCCCATGCTCTTAAGGGAGGTCATTTTATAAAGATTTGCTTAATTTTGGTATAAACAGTGTGTCAAATCTCATTCCATCCGTATCTTTCCCATAAATTGGAGACTAATGACAGCTTTCAGATCTGTGATTATAATATTTACGATGCACAAATAAATAATTGGTACCTGTTCTTATAAAAAGTACAAATCTATTTATGCTTTGCTTTTGTACTTGGGAGTTCTTCTTAAAATCATGTTGGTAGCACTGCTTTTTTAAAAAGGCCTCTTTTCCTTTAATTCTTTTCTTTCTTTAATGGGTGACTGGATAAATTCAGTGGTGGATTTTTGTGACACTAAAGCAGCAGATAAGTCTATGATGCACTCTAGCTATGTGGTTTAAAAATCCCTTACCATATGTTTTCTCACTGGAATGCCTCATCTTGCAAAATTACAGGAACCGAAGCTTAAAAACACAATTAGGTAGTTTTAAAATGAAGTATTAAAGAAATAGCACATATTTTCAGAATTGCCTGCTATGGTTTTCCTTTCTCTCTCTCCCCCCCCCCTCCCCTAAATCCTGCTTTATGTTGCTTTCTTTCAGTTGTTCAAGAAGATCTAATGTATTTGATTGTCTTACTAATCATGCAGCACATCTCTTTTTCCGATTAGGTTACATAGGCTGTGGTTAAATTATAAATGAAAGAATGAGCTACCAGAGTACTTGTCATAACAGAATCTTTTATGTTGTTATAGGAAGATGTGGAAGGGGCTGAAAGCATCCAAAGCTGGTTAGCAATAACTCCTTGTTCATATGTATTTCTTTCTCCTCTTTTTGTGTGCTTTAAATTTTCTGCAAAGACAAGTTGTGCCATTTGTTGCAATGGGGTTTCTTTTTTCCTAAGGTATTCTGAAATATCTAGCAGAATGTCCATAGAGGGAGAAGACAAAGCAAAATAATATACATACACAAGCATATGCAAAGGAAAGTATAAACTTCCTGGGACTTAAAAACTTTGTGAGTTTTTGTCGACATGTTCTAAAGTATTTGATTCCCTCCTTTACACTGCCAGTAACAACAACAACAACAAAACAAATATAGTCAGAGACTCTTGCATACTATTTCCAGCCCTTCTCTGATGAATGCCTGTCTAAATTTTTGTTTAAGGTTCTTTACATTTGCTGTAAGTCAGCCAATGGTAATTTTAAGTCTGTGCATTCTCACCTGTTTAGAGACTGGATGTTAAAAAAAAACAACAGAATATCCCCTCAACAATTGATGCAAATTAGACATTGTGAGATTTCTAAGTTATTGCAATTACAGTGGCTATTGAAGAGAAATCGAGATTGTCTCTGTGGAACTTCTGGCTATGCTTCAATGTCAGTGTATTAATTTATTCCAATTTTTCAGCTAAATAAACGTGAAAGTTTTGGGGGTGGGTTTTTCTTTTTCTTGTCTTTTTCAACATAGAACAAAACCTAGAAAGACATAAGTGGGCTATTTCAGTGCATCCCATCACAAAGAGAGCTATTTTTCAACACAAGAAAAGAATTTTTTTCTTAAATGCTGCTACTTGTCAGTTCACATTCTTTAAATACAATGCGTCACTATAGAATAGCTTTAAATATGTCATACGTCTCTTAGTGGCTCCCTGTACATGGCTAAGAGGAATTTGATGTGAGATTTAAAGCCTTAATTGACATATTCTGCAGTGATTTGACAATAGACTAGGTGAATGGATGCTAAACATTCATAAACAAGGCATGTTTTCTTTGTCACTCATGCCTGTGAGCTGTGCCTTTTTCTTTTTCTATTCTTTTTTTTTTTGCACCCCTGTAACCTGCCTTAAGGACTCTTTTTCTTTCCATCTTTATATTTTTTTTAAAAAACTTTACTGGATGAACTATCAATGTTTCCCAGGATAACAAATCTTCTTTTACAACACTTGGTGGAGTTTGGTTAGGGGCTACCTCTGAGCAACATGAACTCGGCCTTGCTGTGTGTCTTACACTAATACCTTCACTATGGTAAAGAATCAGGGTACTTCAGAAACAGCCTGAAGCCATACAGCTGATTATTTCACCAAATTTGCATCTTTTCAACAGTAATGGGGATGTCTTTCACAAATGCTCCCAGGCTCTAAATAGATGCTAAGTGGTTGTTTCTAGTTCCTTCTCTCTCCGGGGCCTCTTGAGAGTCACTTCCCATCCCACCCACTCCGCTAGCCCTGCTCTTCGCCCTCTGGCAGCTGTGCGCTGCTCCTGGCGTCTGGCTGAACCCTACAGAAGGGTCTGAATTTAGTAACTTGGCCAAGTGAATACAGCCCTCACATGGGACTGCCTACTATAATACCTGCCTGCACAAAGTAGTGGTTATTCTCTCTTCCTGGGGAGAAAAATAAGTGGCCTCCAGGAAACAGGAATCATCTCAGGTGTCCTTTGACTTCTCGGTTTATATAGCCTGTCTTGCAAGGATGAGATGTGCGTTTCCTACTGAGATAGTTAACATAGTTGGGTTCTTCAGCTCAAGGAAATCTGTGGAGTATGCATGAAAGACAAGAGAGTGAAGTAGGGCTTGAAAAGAGATGGGGTGGATAGAGAGCAATTGAAGAGCTACATATTCTCCTGTGTGTGATAGAATGTCAGTGATGAGGAGAGTTGGGGAGAGGGAAGGAGTATGAATGCATTTACAAGAGCTTCTCTTGGTCCTTTGAAGGATAAATTAGGACAGTAGAAATTTCCCCCCATATTTTGCTTGGCTGAGCAAGGCCCATAAAAAAAAGAGAGAGAAAGACACAGGGATTTGTTTTTGAAAGCAAATACATAGGAAAAATGGAGCAAGAAACTGAAGTGTGGAGTTGCTTTTCTTAAAAGGAAAATCTCACAGCTTCAACCTTCACTGGGGCAAGATCTTTTTTTACATAGTGGAAGTGAGGACTTCATCACACATGGCCATGGGACACTGGCCCTTCTGAGCCAATTTTGTGGAGAAGCTGGCAAAGCCTTAAATGATCTTGTCATGCCAAATGGTGTCATTTCTAAACATGGCTTCTGTTTAGAAATGACACCAGTGTGAGGCATCTCAAGCAAATTTGTCCAATTTGTATAAAAATGGCCCCAAATGAATCCACATGTAGTGTTAGTCTTAGGGCTGACAGCCTCCGGGGCACGCAAAGGTCTCCTGGAGTTACAACTGATCAGTTTTTCTGGAAGGAATGACTGCTTTGGAGGATGAACTCAACACTTTGCTGAAGTCCCTCCCTGTATCATTAGGAATTTCCCAACCTGGAGTCAACAGCGTTGTTAAGTCTCACTATAACTGGTTGATAAATGAGTAAAGGAGCAAATATCTGTCACCTGGCATTACAATCACTAGCCATTGAACCTGATGGGGGAAAGCATTGATTCTTATCTCATGCAGTCAGTAGTATTGTCACACAGTATTTTGATTTCTCTTCACAAGATAGTTTGCAACAAATTGAAAAAATAAAGCTAAAGCTTTAAAACACAAGATGGAGAAAGTCAAAAGATGTCTATGCCAGTCAAGTTCCAAAGTATCATTGCACAGGGCTTCACTATTTTATTTTGTGTCAGTGACAGTTCTCTGTGTGCTGTTGAAATGAACAGAGAACTCTTCACACAAGATATATTAGACCTTCAGGTATACATTGGAGTCCCATAGATTTTGGTTGTGGTGTAGAAAATTACACCTCCTTTACCCTTATTCTGCCTTAGTCCACAACATTCAATTTATTTATGTATATTTACATTTATTTATGTACTAGCTTAGCTAAGAATGGGCCCTGAAAGGGTCCCCTCCCCTGGCCCCTGACCAGGCAGCTTAAGGTGGCTGCGGGCAGCAGTTCACAGCCAAATCAAGTGGGGCGGGCGGGGTCTGTGCAGTTCGTTAGCAGGGCCGAGACAGAGATTCTTAGCAGGCAGACAGCAGGCCAGGAGGCCCTCGTGAGCAGGCCCAGCCTAGCAGGCCAGGAGGCCCTCGTTAGCAAGCCCTCCATCATGACCCTTTGCCCAGGGCCCTCTCACTTGCTGCTGAGGCATCTGAGAGCAAAGAGTCTAGAGTCCAGGGCCGGAGGATGGGAGCCGCAGGGGCAGGGCCAATCAGGACAAAGCTAGCTGCACCCTGATTGGCCCTATTCCAACTTG
This sequence comes from Paroedura picta, assembly GCF_049243985.1. Lineage (NCBI taxonomy): Eukaryota > Metazoa > Chordata > Lepidosauria > Squamata > Gekkonidae > Paroedura > Paroedura picta. The sequence continues at coordinate 63,801,174 of NC_135376.1, read as the reverse complement.
GACAGCCAGACACATCCTACCCCCTAGGCTATTTCATAAATATATAGGGGAACAACAATAGATAAGGATGTTTACATTTAGAAGAGCCTCTTGTGGTGCAGGGTGGTAAGGCAGCCGACATGCTGTCTGAAACTCTGACCATGAGGCTGGGAGTTTGATCCCAGCAGCCGGCACAAGGTTGACTCATCCTTCCATCCTTCCGAGGTTGGTAAAATGAGTACCCAGCTTTCTGGGGAGTAAAACGGTAATGACTGGGGAGGGTAATTGCAAACCACCCTGTATTGAGTCTGTCATGAAAACGCTAGAGCAGTGGTCCCCAAACTTCTTACTGCGGGAGGGCGGGGAGTGGAAATCAGGGCCGCGCATGCGCCATGCATGGCCGAAATTGCGCATGTGCGGCACTTTCGCTCATGTGCACATGCGCGATTCGGCCACGCATAATGCATTCGTGCATGTGCGATGCGCAGGCGCGGCACGCTGCCCTGCCGGTCCCGAGCCTCAGAAAGGTTGGGGACCACTGCGCTAGAGGACATCACCCCAAGGGTCAGACATGACTAGGTACTTGCACAGGGGGTACCTTTACCTTTACATTTATAACCCACACCTCATGAGTTTGAGATCTAGCATGTTGATGTCATTTTACTTTTCACTTAGCATATAGATGATATGGTTAAGAGGATATTAAGGATGGTGGGTTAGTTGCAGGGATTCTGTTGGGATATAGTGGTGATGAACATGTGTTAAGTTTGTAGAAGCCTTTGGTTGTTAAATTGTTACTATATTTTGAACAGCAAATTTTAGTAGTCTACATTAATGGTTTTCAAAGTTGTATCCATATTGTTGTACTTATCCTTGTTGCTATAATCTTGTCACAGCTAATGGTTTTGGACTTGGGAGATTCCTTTTGGGCAGTCCACATCTATGAACCAAATTCAACATCAGCGGGGGGAGGGGGTTCTGTAAGAGGCTGCATAGGTGCTGAGCCATAGTACCTCTGTGGCTTGGGAGGCAAGCTTGCATTGTTGGGCAACTGGGGAAAACTAAACATAAGCTCACACCTATTGGGTCTCCAAATATAAGGTTGGTTTCTCTTATTCTGGTCCCAGTAGTAATTGGGGTGCCGAGCGCTCAGCAACTCCAGCCGGGCCATTGGGGTCTGGCCTTCCTCACGAACCACTGTGAGGCAGCATGGGTTTCTCCCCGGGCTGAGCCAATGTTCCAGCTAGGTTGCTGATAAAGCTGTGGCCGATTGCATGCCAAACAAAAGTTCATGCACACATCCTTCTTGCCAGCCCATAACTGCCCTCCTGTTAGACAACAAGGCATTCTGAAAGTAGTTATGAAGCATCTTATACTATTTTATACAGATAGAGATTTTTCAGCTTTCCAACTTTTAAAGAGCTGTCTTGTAAAGGACCATTAACGTACCACCATCTGCTATCAGCTTAATTGATATACTGACCATGGATCACATTTTAGAACTTTAGGACACATTCTTATCTAGAGCAGTTTTTATTTTATATTATCATTTCACTGTAGTAAAGTAAAACTTTATTTTCAGGGTGTTACAAGAAATGATACTACAGGATGAGAATAAAACTGTGAAACAAAACAACACAACAAAGCAAAAACAACACAAGGTTTTTGTTTGCCATACTGTGATAGATAACAAACGTTTTCTAACCCTTGCCTATAAACACAGCTTGATCTGCAGTGATTAGTCTTGATGATGCCTGCATCACTTATTATGAAAAGCTTCAGCTGAGGATTTATGAAGCAAGCTACTGTTCAAGACACAAGAGCTTTTCTGCACATTCCCCATCCCACCTCTAGTCAGTGAATCACCTTCTATAGTGTTGGCCCTCTTGCCTTGCCATACTTGTAGGTTCACTTACAAGTAGGTTCACTTTTGCCTTTGCAGTTCAGTATGGCTCTTGCTTGCAGTTAGTTATGTTCAAGGTCTCTTCCTGATGTTGCTTTTGTGATTATAATTAAGCTACTACGTAGTATGGTACCTTCTGGGAGGTCTCCTCTTCATGATTTTCCCCCGGGAAACTATTGGAAGAAATGTGGGTCAGAAGTGTTTTAGGACTGAATATCAAAACTCTCCTGCCATGTTTGCACTGGTGTAGTAAACAGTACAAGATACGAGGTTTGTCTTTTCCAAGAAGCCAAGATAGTCAGCAATAAGATCAGTTCCCTCCCAGGTACTTTCTTTTGCAGCATTTTATCTGCTGTCTTTTGGGGCAGGGTAAAAGCCAGAATGGCCCAAATGGGCTGTAACGGGCATTAGACAAAAGTGCCACAAAAAACAGAGACACACATTACAGACACTTCAGAACAATACTTTAGAAATGAAAAGGCAGAAATCCTGCACTTTTATTAAACCTGATGATGACCAGGCCAAAAAGCCTCTGGAACACCCTGGAATAGGCCGGAATGGACATTAAACAAACAAGAATTCCATTAAAAACAATGAGATGCATTACAGACACTTGAGAACAATATTTTAGAAATGAAAAAGCAGAACTCTCACACCTCTATTAACCTGTTTCGGGCCAAAATGCCACTGGAACAACCCAGAACGGGCATTAGACAAACAAAAGTACCACAAAAAAAAAAAAACACTTGGATGCATTACAGACACTCAAGGACAATATTTTAGAAATGAAAAAGTGGAACTCCTACACCTTTATTAACCCTTTCCAGGCCAAAATATATCTGGAACAACCCGGAACAGGCATTGAAGAAATAACAGTACCATGTTAAAGGCACTCCAGAACAATATTTTGGAACTCTAAACACAGACATTGTGCATGTTTGCTTGCAGCACCACTCCCTGGGATGCAGCACCTCTCCCCGCCTACGTGCCCAGCCGGTTTTGTGAGGCTTTTGGTTCTGGAGACAGGCATGCAATATTGAAGCCTCTAGCTGGCCCAGGATTTGTTTTGTCCACTCCTGAACCCATGAACAACAACTACCCAGCACCTCTCTGGAAACCTCTGCTCAGTTTGGAATGCAGCCACTTAACTATGGAATACTTCCTCCCCTGCTCCCCATTCTGGAAGCATTTTGTCCTGGAAAGGCTTAATCTGTGGGCAATATTTCTGTGTTTTGATTTCCAAAACATTATTCTGAATGCCCTGAATACATCTCACTGTTTTTTGGCTTGTTTGTGCATTGGTCATGGGGTTGGACTAGATGACCCTGGAGGTACCAAATCTATGATTTTTATTATTCTAATACCCTTTCCAGCTTGTTCTGGGGTGTTCCAGAGGCATTTTGGCTTGGAAAGGGTTAATTAAGGTATGGGGCTTCCACGTTGTCATTTTTAAAATATTGTCCTTGAGTATCTGTAATGCATCCTGCTGTTTTTTTGGTGTTTTACTGTTGTTAAATGCTCATTCTGCCCTATTCTAGAGGCTCTTTGACCTGGAAAGGGTAAATAAAGATGCGGGATTTCTATCTTTTCATTTCTATAATATTGCTCTCAAGTATCTGTAATGGATCCCACTGTTTTTTGTGTTAGTCTTGTTTCTTTAATGGCCATTGTAGGCCATTCTGACTTTTATGTGGTCCCCTCTCTTTTTGAGTTTTGCAAGGGAGGAAGATGGCAATAAGCCACTCACAACAAACGGTATCCACAATCCTTCCTCAACTATCATCACGGAAGGTGGCATTTGGGAAAGGGAGAGGTTTGAACACAGTAGCATGTCATAGATTCCAGGCTCCAAAAGTGCCATTTTTTTTCAAGGGAACTGATCGGTGTAGTCTAAAGGTCAGTTGTAATTTCGGGAGGGCTCCTAGCCTCACCTGGAGGTTGGTAACCATGCACAGGGTCCCTGGCTACATGTTATTTATTATACTCCCCTTAACTACTGATTACAGAAGTCCACAAGGGGTTGTGGTTTTGACACAGTTCATACTTCTGCTCTTATGCTTTCAATATTTTAATGGCTTCTCTGCATCAAGTCCAGCAACCAGAAAATGTGCTCACTGCCTCCAACAGTGAATGAGAATATGAAGAAGTTACCGGACTAGGATTTGGAAGATCTGGGTTTGAATCCGTACTTGACCTTACTGAGTCACACACTCTCAGCCTACCCTCCCTCACATGCTTGCTGTGAGGAAAAAACTGGGAGAATGGTGTAAGCCAGTGATCCCCCACCTTTTTATCACTGGGGACTGGTCAATGCTTGACAATTTTACTGAGGCCCGTGGGGGGGGGTAGTCTTTTGCCGAGGGATGTCGCCACTGCCTGAGCACATGTTTTCCCGCCAGCGCCCCTGGCTTCCCACCTCCAGTGCCACACCGAGAGGGAGCCCCAGCCACGGTGGCCGCTGGAGAGCACTAAAGGTGAACCAGCGGCAGAATGGCAGGGCAGGCCACAAGGCAGCAGCCGGGGAGGAGGACAAGGAGGAGCCGTGGCCCAGTACTGACTGATCTATGGACCAGGACCGGTCTCCAGACCAGAGGTTGGGGACCACTGGTGTAAGCCACTTTGGGAGCAAGACAGGGTCAATATAATACAATAAATGAAGTCAATACATTTCTTCAAGCACTGGTCATTTTGGCCAGATATGACCCCCAAAATCTTAAATTTGCTGGCAAGTTATCTGCATGGTGCTTATATTAAGATATCAAACATGAACTTCATTTCCATTTTTATAGACATTGAATGTGCTAATTAACGTTTTTATCTGTTTCTCTCTTTTTCCTTCTACATATACAAACCATTTATGTGGTCAGAAAAGGAATACAGTCAGGATACACTTCTGTGTTTTAACAAAAGTCGGACTTTATAGTTAAGGGCTAAATTACAGATCACTTTGTTTTTTTTTTGGGGGGGGGAGGTTAGGATTTAACTGGAGCTAAGAAAAGAGTCTTGTGGTGGAGCCCGTGAGGAGAATCTCAGAAGAAAGACAGTTCCTCTGAAAAGAAATCAGCAATAATAGCACTTTGCTTGCTGCATTACATATGCAGCTGGGACATCTCAGTGCTCCTTGCTTCTCCGTGCCAGTATCCAAGCCTAAGTAACTAAACTATCTAAGCCTTGCTGCCAAATTGCCAAAATGCTGTCTTGTCCCGTTATAGAATGTAGAGAACACTTTGTGAAAAAGAATTCAAGAGACCCAGTGCTGACTACAGCAAGGGGAAAGGTAAAATAAAAATGGCTGCTGCCAAGTTTGTGTGACTGCAACGTGTAAATCCCCTATCAGCCTTAAAAATTATGGGGAATGCTGAGGATATCTGGAAAAGGTTCAAACAGCAATTTGAACTGCGAATCAAAGCCACAGGGGCTAGTAAAAGGGAAGATGAGCAAGCAAATGACAGTGTTTTTTGTCAGTTGGGCCAGTACACTGGAGATAAAACCACACATTTCAGATTGATGATTAGGATCAAGAAGAAAAGAAAAAGCGTAAAGGAAAATGTTGGAAGGTCGTTGCTTCCGGGAAAAAATATTGATGTTTTTAATTTGAGCTATTCATAGATATTAGCTTTGGAGTTCAATAGTCAAATGGCACTTTTTGGCACTTGGAAACAGACTGTCAGCTTTTATGAGGGAATGCTTTAAAAGGTTTCTCTGCCGTGCCTTAGGGCTCAGAATGGTTACACTGTCAGCAAGCTGAATTCAAGCTGCAGTTCTAGTACTGGCCAGTATACTAACAAGGAACAAGATGACCTGGGTTTAATTCTCAATGTGAACTTACTTTGCAAAACATATTTCTTTACGAAGTATTGCACGGGTGTGGAGAAGGCTCAAATGGTTTTGAAGAGTAGTTTTTCCATAATCAACTTCTTGATTAAATGGGGAGATTATTTTTCTTTATTACATTTTTATTCCATCATTCCTCCAAAGAGTTGAAGGTGAAGCACATAAGGCTCTCACTTAACACTACAGCAAACTTTCAAGAAGGGTGTGGGAAAAGTGAGTAAAACAAAGATATTCTAAAGGAGACAAATTGACAAATTAAAGGTTGGTGTATCACTGGATCTTAAAGAGTTGTACAGACTTATGAAGTTGAGAAAGTATAAAGAGGTATACTTTTCTCCCATTCTTATAATAATATAACCTGGAGCCTTCCTGGGAAAGCGATTCAAGGAAAATGAATTCAAGATGATCAAGAGGAAGTACACAACGTGTAGAAGACTTCTGGAATGTATTGCTACAATATGTGGTGATGGCCATTGGCTTATATGAATTATATATGAAGAGGAGTTTGAAAGATCAATAGTGAACAGGTCTATTATTGGCTAGCTGAATAAGACCTCTGCATTCAGAGGGGGAACACATCTGATACATTCTGTGGCGCATTCAGCAAGTGAAGTCTTTTGTGTACTTCCTTGTGACATCTTATTGGGCAACTAACTTGGGCTGCAGTTCACAGAACTGTGGCTGGGCCATCTCACCCAGTGAGGTTTTAATCTTTCTCTCATGTCTTCACCATCTTTTGAATGTTGTGTTTTCCAGTCATGCATCTATATATATTTCCCTGTTGCCAAACCATGTTTAGGAGACAGTTTATTGTTTTCATATGTAGGCTACTATAACAATGAGGAAAAAAGAATATTGTTAAGATATGTGATGAGTTTGCAGTGATGTGTGACAAATCATGGATTTTGAGTTGGCAACAGTAATCTACAGATCTTTATGCACCCAGAAATCAAAGAATTGCAATGATGGAACTACGGTGAAACGGTTTGTGCAAATTAACCCTTGTAGATTCCACAGAGATGTATTTCATAAGTTTCAGTGCAAGAGTCAGTATGCTGAGTTAGCTTTTATGTAACAGAAAGCCTGTTAACAAAACAAAGCATGGGTATCCAATAAAATAAGGAAGAGAATTATTCATAGATGGGGAAACACACTATGTGACATCAGGTCTAGGTGCCCTTCACAAGAGATTTTATATTTCCCATGGCTTCCCAGCACTGACCCAACTTATGCATGTTCCATTGCTGACATTTTTGGACTCTTACAAATATCACATCCACTGTTTCTTAGGCAGGCGAGAGACCATATCCTCAGGAGGGAAGCCCAGGTGCTTTGTTTCTATGTGGTAAAAATAGCAAGCAGCTGCAGACATCCTTAAGTTCTAAGGAACAATAAAAACCCATTTACCAGATTACTGGAATTTAATAGCACTATATCTAAAAACTATCTTTTGAATGATGTTCTCCACATCAGTTACCTCCTGAATTAATTCATGACTGTCCCTGAATCCTTATGACAATCAAGGCACAAAGGGATCCTTAATATCACTCCCTAAAGTAGCCATAAATGTTGACTTTGAGGGTCAGAGTAAAAACACTGAAAGGCAACACTTTCAAACAAGTGCCTAAATTGTGTGTTAAGATGACCAATGCCGATTGTAAGCCGAGATGACCAATGCCAAATTCTTTGACAAATCTGATGCATTGCTTGAATTTTGGCAGATTGTTTTGTACACATCAAGCTCCAAGATCTTTTGCTGCCAGTATGTTATTTGGCAGGTGCTCCTCTTCAGTTTGCCTTTTGGAATGTCCTACATATCTCTCTCCTCAAAAGGCCAAAACAGGATAGATTCCCTGAGATTAAGCCATGTATTAATGAGAAAAAATTCCCACCATGAGAAATACAGAAACAAAATTATTTAAGTTTTGGGATGACACCATCTGCAATTTTATGAGATAATTTTGAAGTGAGTTTTGTTGTCTCCCCTAAGAAAACCATCTGATAGCTAATGATGGATTCCTTCAGCAGAATGACAGGAGTAATGACATCTGAAGTTACTATAGCTTTAACTGTGGTCAGGATCCATAAATTCTTGGTCGCATACCCGAATGTTATGATGGCTTCTGAGAACAGTTTCTAAGTACTTTCCTGAAAATGCTGAAATTTGTTTTAACCTGTGATTGTAAGGTTCAATCCTGCACAGGCTAATCACAGATAAAGGCCAATTATATTCAGGCTTACTTATGAGGAAATATTCTCATGCACACTAACATGGAAATGTGCCCCTCAGATCTGTGGCGACCCATACAAGTGCCTGCATACAAGTGTGCAGGCACTTGTATGGCACAGACCTAGGAGACAACTTCATTAGGTCAATATCACTGGTTTTAATATGCCTCTGTGTTGAAGTAGCTTTCTATGTGAAATGTGGAAATGTTGGACCAATTCCACACGGAGGCATTAAACCCGTGCCACCTCCTGCGTGAAAACGTGTGGCTGGAAGCCATGTGTTTGCAAGCTTCCTGACCGGAGACCCCTCCCGCATTTTCCCTCTGCCTCATCGCAGTTTTTTGCCTCCCAATGAGGCAGCAAGGAAAAACCCTTTACTCCTTGGCTTGTCAATCACTGCAATCAACCAATCCCAGCACACTGATTCTTTCAGGGACTCAAACTTCCATCCCCCCATGCCCTGACATTTTTTTAAAGGGCACTTCCATGTTGCTATGTGGTAATAACACAACACAAAAGCATTTTTTTTAAATTAACACTTATGCATTACTATGGAGAAATGTTACAACAATAAAGCATTCCCTCCTCTTTTTGAGATTCTTGATGTTATGGTCTCTATTTATGTTCAGGTAGATTTGTTAGAGCCTGGACATGGTAACTGGACCCTGATGACTGTTTGTGTGTGAACAGTAAGGCTTAAAAACAAAGAGCATGGATGCCCAAGCTGATCGAGAAAGGGCTACTTCATCACATGCCCCCCCTTCCCTGTTAATTCCCAAATGTCAGAAAACATAAATGGGAATGTGTCTTGGCTGCCCAATCAAGAAACCTCCAAGGACAATCAACAGAACATTTTATTTTAATGTAGGGAATGTTGCTTTGTGGTCCTGCAGCAATATGGACTGTGCCATTAAAAAAAAAAACTAAAGCAGAAAATGGAGAAGGGACAGTGGGTGCAAGGGTGGGCAAATCACTATAGAGACTGTCACATGTTTCTCCCTTCACATAGGGTTCCCCTGTTTGCTCCCTGATGTGGAGAGCAACAAGAAGTGGCAAATCCATTTTTGGCAATTTCTCTCATCTAGAGGCAAATCTGGCTAAAACTTGTGTCAACCCCTGCACAGCCTCGGGCTGCTACTGACATTTCCACATGGGCAAAATATTGTACAAGTAATTATTGGGATCAACAGGTATTGTTGTTTATCTGGTGCAGTTCTGTTCATGCACTGCTGGATCCCTCCCCATCAATCATCATGTACTATAAAAAAATTAGTGTAAGTAGTCATATGTTTGTGTGTTCATGTGTGTTTTTACTACACTGTAGATTGCCCTTCCTCCAAGGTCCAGTGGATGGCTTACAGTGTGTTATCGTATTATCTATGCAACTACCCCGTGAGATAGGTTAATTTAAGATAGTGACTCATCCAAGGCAAGAAATAATGTGTATCTAAGTGAGGATTTAAGGGGAGATTTCAAAAGTCTAAATGTAACTGCAACCCAGAAGAACTGCAGAACTCTACATACAGTGATCCTTCTCATACATTATCTTTTCCAATGGGAGTGCTAGGATGGGGGATTCAGGGCAATAACTGACAGCACCCTTGAGTCTTGGCAGGCAATTATGAAATTACTTTTAAAAGAAAATATTTGAGATATGATACTTTTCAACATTACAACCACAGGTATAATTGAATCATAATTGTTACGAACATAGCAACATATGTAGCAATGAGATCTTCGGTGCCCTTCACAAAGAAATTCTAAATATCTCACTAGGAATAAAATAATATGTTAAAGGGAAAATGACACGAGTTACATAATGCAAGCAGTTTATATAAAGATAATACATGAAAATGAAAAATGGACTGGGTTCCCAGCCCCACACAGGTGTCCCTACTCCGGCTACCAATCAGCTGCCTAGTGGGGGAACTTGCTGACAACAAAGGAGGGCATCACTCGCAACTTGGCAATGTCACTTCTAGAGTCATGTCATTGCGATACTGGCCTAAGCCTCTTTTCACTCGAAGTAAGTCTCCCTCCCATCACTGCTGCCAGTTTTCAGGGGGAATCTAACAACCCTTAAAGGGAATTGAAGATCGGAAAGGAACACAAGGGAGTGAATTTAAACATATGCAAATCAGCAGATTAGCAAAAGGTAGGTTCTTAATTATGAAGTGCTAAATGAAAAAACAGGCAAAACTGTGAAATAGCGAAGATGAAAATGCCTAAGATTCTCCCCTTCCCCCCCCCCCCATGTGGTACTGTCTGAAACTGGGAACATTGGGAAAGGGAGCAAAATAGATTGTAGCCCCAGGAATGAAAATATGATACAGTAAAGCTGGTGAAGGATCACAGAAGGGGCAGAAAAAGGGCAGCCTTTTCACAATACGGTTATTGGCCATGATAAGAAACAGTGATGTAAGAAATACCACCTCATTCATATTCAGTGATCACACCAAGTGGAAACATTCTGCTGAGGAACTGTAAACATCTGCTAACAGGTCTGGAAAATGCAACAAAGAAAATGAGCTATTAGTTAAGTGAGAGCAGATTATAAACCAGAAAGAAAATGAACTATACTCATTCTGTTTGAGATTTATAGGCAATACAGTGGCCAAATGGTTAAAGATACAGAAATGCCTGCAGATTTCGTTGCCCTGATTCTAAATACATTTACCCTGTAGTTAGGAGCCATCCACATGACCAGAATTACCTGAGGAAATTGCAGAAAGAAGCCTTCTTGACTGCCTTGCCCCCGCATGCTTCACCAGTTATGGACATGCCAATGGCACGTCCTGAATGAAGCTAGGATCCAAGTTTGACATATGACTGTAAACAAGTGTTGTTTTAGGAAACTGAGAGATATTTCACGTTCTAATGAGTCTTATTTATAATACCCAGATCTGTGCAGCATCCACTCCCCAACTGTACTTTAGACTGGACTGTTCTTCATCATCCCCACTTCACTTCCTGTTTCTTATGGCCTTTCAGATTACGTATCCCATCAGGCAGTGCTACTAGTAGCCAGTTGATTTCAGTCAGCATTTATCTAAGAACATGATTGCCTTTTCTACGTTTTCCTACTAAAACTGTAGAAAGTGTTTAAGAAAGTGTTATGAAGTATTTGGGGGGGGAAACAGTGGAACAAACGCCTTTCAACATAAAGATTTAAGTCATTGGGAAAAGTTTAAGAAACTCTAATTATCCTATTTATTTATCATATGGCATTTATGTAGTACATCCAGAAGATCATAGGATTGTCTGGCAGCCAGGCAAGAGACGTTCAAATGTGGTTTTCTATTACCCACCTCTGCATCATAACCCTGATGGTCTTTAGAGGTCTCCCATCCAAATATTAGCTACAGACAACCCTGCTTAGCATCCAAGATCTATATAAGATCAGGCATGCCTGGAATATCCAGGTCAGGGCTTCTCATTAGTCTGAAACATAATTACTAAAGTCTGTGGATGTACCCCTGATTTCACCTGATGCTTACCTTCTATGTTAAATAAAATATTTTGTTATTTTTTTAAATGTCAAAATGAGCCATTTGTTCTTTAAATTAAAGTGGACTCCTGATCCTTTCCTCAGGTACTTGGGCTGAGCTCACAGCCCAGATATTGTCCTGTGACAGGATGGGACAGCCAGAGTTCTTCAGCAAAAAAGAAAACACATTACTAGGACAGTTTGATCAGAAAAGGGAAAGGGGCATCATATATGCATTAAATAACTTTATTCACTAAACAATAATAGTCAGTCCAATCCAATGCAAAAATAATTTTTTAACCCCATGGAACTCAAATAACTCCATATAGGGTGACTTTAACTGTGGTCTAAAGCAGGGGTAGTCAACCTGTGGTCCTCCAGATGTCCATGGACTACGATTCCCAGGAGCCCCTGCCAGCATTTGCTGTGGTCTGGAGGACCACAGGTTGACTACCCCTGGTCTAAAGAATACTTATTTTTTTAGCCACACACACAATTTCCAATTGTACATTTTTTGCACTAGGACCTCAAAATACAGGATAAGTGGCCATGTCTCTGGTGTTCTCCATTGTTGTTTTTCTTAGCCACAGCTGAGATCGATGCTGCATAGAAAGTTCAGAAATAAAGTCACTGCTGGTTTGAATTATGGGACAAACTTTAATTCTTCCAGCTGTTCCTGCTCAGTAACAGTTCCGGCATTCAACATTGACGACACATCGTCAGCAAGAGAAATCAGAGAGCTAAAGCAATGAGTGCTGAAAGGAACACTTAAAACAGTTCTCATTTGTAGCATTTGACATCAGCAAAATGCTAAATGTAAGCAGGACTAGAATGGCTAAGCTAAACGTAACAGTCAAACTAGTTCAGAAACATTGATTTTATTTTAGCCATGGTTTTGAATGAAAACCCCCAAAGGAAGGTTCATTTAACATACACAAATAACTACTGAGAGAGATGGCTTGCTAAAAGAGCCTTCAATTTTTCTATTTTCAGTATACTTTCCCTCCATGACAAAGTGTGGCCCACGACTCACCGTGGCCACTATTGAAGAAGTGGAATGGCAGGGCAGGGCAGGGCAGGATGGTGCCCTAATTGGGAATACTGGGAGTTGGGCTGGGAATGCGTGGCACAGTCATGCAGCCACTGCATGACTGTGAGAGAGGGAGAGGAGTGAGTGCAGGATGCTATATAAAGTGCTCACAGGCAGCCTCTTCTTCCCAGCCAGTTGAGCAATCAGCTCCCGCCCTCCTACCCTTTGGGGAAGTGGGTTCATATTTGTTGTTCAGTGTACTTGGTTGCTGGTGATTTATGTGGTGTTGAAGTTTTATATTACATACGTATTTTATTGTCACAGCTGGTGGAGGACAAGGGGATGGAGCCTAAATAAGGAAGGGGAGAACAAAAGGGAGAGATTGGACTCCCCTGAGTGGGGAGCCTCAGAAAGAGGCAACAAATGGGGCCGACCCAGATGGGTAGTCCCAAATAATTAGAGGCAGGTAGACTGGAATTGGCTGGGAGAGGTCTATGCCTCCTGAAGCATTCCAGGCTCACCTTTAAGGGCATACTCAATGGCAAGGGATCCCGTGGTCTAGCAGGGGACCAGGACAGGATACCCAGAGCACTGTTTGGGTCAGTTATGGGTCAGACAACCTGAAATAAATTAGTTTAGGCTCCTTCTCCCCTTGCTGGCCAACACTCTGTTGTTGTTAACCTTTAAATAAAGCTGTGGCCTGTTTGCCAGTGAGTATCTGGAGTGAGCTTCATCCTTAGCCCAACTGCATGCCTGCAAGTCAGTGTTTCACCAAATCTCTCTCTCTCTTTTATATAATGGCTGTTGGCCGCACGCAATAAGATTTACCTAATTTCTGTAAAAATATTACAAGGCATTAAAATGACTTAAGGTTACAATTCTAGCAGTCCTGTTCTGTTCCAACAGCTGGTCCAGGCTGACTTCAGCATGTCCCTAACCTAACAAATTCAATTGCGAATGGAAGTAAGGGGAAATCAGTGTTAGAACCTGGGAAGTGTCAACTGTGCTTAGGATAGCTAGGATTGAGTCTGGTAATACCCTAGAGACTCACAAGATTTTTAAGGTATTAGCTTTTGACAGCCAAAGGTCATTTCATGTGGAGCTTTGATTTTTGAAAACTTATACCCCCAAAGTCTTGTTGGTCTCTAAGAAGAAGACGAATGGGATTTTATGCACTATTTTTCATTACCGAAAGGAGTCTCAAAGTGGCTTACAATCACCTTCCCTCCCTCTCCCCACAACAGGCACACTGCAAGGTAGGTGGGGCTATGATAACTCTGACAAAATTGTTCTGTGAGAACAGCTTTAACAGGACTGTGACTAGCCCAAGGCCAATCAGCTGGCTGCATGTGGAGAAGCGGGGAATAAAAAGGGTTCACCAGATTAGAAGCCACAGCTCTTAACCACTACATTAAGCTGGCTACTGGACTCAGATCTAGCTGTTCTACAACAAACCCGCATGGCTAGCCCACTGGCACTGAATTTAGGAGGCACTAAAGACTAAATAGAGCCTCTTGTGGCGCAGAGTGGTAAGGCAGCAGAAATGCTGTCTGAAGCCATCTGCCCATGAGGTTGGGAGTTCGATCCCAGCAGCCAGCTCAAGGTTGACTCAGCCTTCCATCCTTCCGAGGTCGGTAAAATGAGTACCCAGCTTGCTGGGGGGTAAACGGTAATGACTGGGGAAGGCACTGGCAAACCACCCCGTAATGAGTCTGCCAAGAAAACACTAGAGGGCGTCACCCCAAGGGTCAGACATGACCCGGTGCTTACACAGGGGATACCTTTACCTTAAAGACTAAATATTTGAACTTACAAACTTGCATATATAGGGTTGGGCCATTAAGGTGGAGCGGCAGTTTACATTTAATTACATCATTTAAAAAAATGCCCCCTCCCAATGCACTTGTGACTATTTTTAAAAAAGAAAAATGGGACTTTTAAACTTTTTTGTTCCTCTCTGGAATTCTTCTTCTCTCTGCAATATCATAGAATCATAGAATCATAGAGTTGGAAGGGGCCATACAGGCCATCTAGTCCAACCCCCTACTCTACGCAGGATCAGCCCTAAGCATCCTAAAGCATCCAAGAAAAGTGTGTATCCAACCTTTGCTTGAAGACTGCCAGTGAGGGGGAGCTCACCACCCCCTTAGGCAGCCTATTCCACTGCTGAACTACTCTGACTGTGAAACATTTTTTTTCCTGATATCAAGCCTATATCATTGTACTTGTAGTTTAAAGCCATTACTGTGTGTCCTCTCCTCTGCAGCCAATGGAAACAGCATCCTGTCCTCCTCCAAACAGTGGTCCCCAACCTTTCTGCTGGGGACCGGCAGGGGATCGGGCCGCGCCCGCGCGGACCACGCCTGCGGGCCACGCCTGCGCATCGGGCCGCGCCTGCGGGCCGCACCTGCGGGCCGCACCCGTGCACCGGGCCATGCCCGCAGGCCACGCCCGTGCACCAGGCCACGCCTGCGGGCCATGCCCGCGGGCCACGCCCGCACTGGCCGCGCATGCGCGATGCGCGGCCCGGCCCTGATTCCCTCTCCCCGCCCTCCCACATTAAGAAGATTCCCGGGCCGCAAGCTTGCGGCCTAGGAAGTTTTTTACTGCGGGGGGGGGCGGGGAGCGGGAGCTGCGGCCCGGCGCCTTGGCCTTCGTGGCCCAGCACCGGGCCATGGCCTGCAGGTTGGGGACCACTGCTCCAAGTGACAACCTTTCAAACACTTAAAGAGGGCTATCATGTCCCCTCTCAACCTCCTTTTCTCCAGGCTGAACATTCCCAAGTCCCTCAACCTATCTTCATAGGCTAGGTCTCTTGGCCCCAGATTATCTCCGTCGCTCTCCTCTGTACCCTTTCAATTTTATCTACATCCTTCTTGAAGTGTCATTTTTAATCCTCTTTGCAGTGTGTGTGTTTGCGTGGGGAGCCATGGATTTTTTTGCATTCAATTTGAATGAAGTGGAGACAAAAGTGGTTCATGGGTTGCATCTTTCAATGGGATAAATGGCTGTGGAGTAAATGTATTCATCTCCATAAATCAGCCCATGTGGCTGCATTTTCAATTCCTTCAAATGAACACAGAACTTAGCGTAATGCCTAACACCCCTCAATAGTGTGTGTCAATGAAAATGTACCATACTTTTTGGGGTAGGGTTGTTCACCTTGCTCACCTTTAGCTGCAGCTTGTATGATAGTGAAGTGGGGAGGCAAGAGTAAGGAAGAGGCCAGTGCTGCCAAAGAATAACCACAGGGGACCCAGTGTTGTTGCCATCTGGAAATGATTGAAACCAGTTGCCTGACTGCTAAATGGCTAGGAGCTTCCAGCAGGGCTGCTAATGTTAGAGTCGATAGCCCTTCCTAGCCAATCAGCTGCAAAGCTCCTGATTGATGAAGATTCCCATTGTTCCTGCCTGTACAGCTATCTTGAATCTCATGCCAGTAAGGGCATCCTAAGCAGAGGCACACCCTTCTCAATCCTTTGATTTTGGAGGATATAATCCTGCCATGATGGCACCTTCTTTTCAATGGTGGTAGCCTCATATCTTCCAGTGCACCATTTCCCGGACTGTTAGTGATTACTTTCCAGATTTTCTGGTACATGATCATCTGGTGTATTATTTTGCCAAAGGTTGAAGATAAACTTTGGACATCACTCAGAATGTCAACATGTCAATTGAACTGAGCCACTCTTGTCCACTATGCAAATCACATTGATGGCACGAAGTTCACAGAAGAACATTGCACAATCCTTTCAGCATGGAGTATTGAGCATTCGGTTCATACTGGGATCAAATTCATTACATGGTGGGAGCCGAAACTGTTTCAGAAATAGCCCTACTGCTTCTATTATGGCAGTTTGACTATTAGAGAAGTTTTGGGAAACAACCCAAAAAAAACTCCCCCCCGCTCCTGACTGAAGCATGGCTTACTTGTGTGAATGTTACATGGATCACATGGCCATGTTTGTGGCCATGCCCAAAGAAGGAATGAAGAAACCGTTCCCAATAACAAATTCAGCTGAAATAGCCAAAAGCTTTTTCATCTACTGTTTAACGGAAAGTGTACTCAACTGTTAACTGGACAAAATTACATAAAAATTGTGCGTATTGCTGGATGCAGGGACATATAGAAATAAGCACACAGGTTTTGTGAGAAGTCCAAGCACAGATGCACATTCTGTTGCTTGCAGCTATTGTAAACACTGGCCATTTTCTCATGAAGCCGGTCAACATTATGCAATTGACTTCAATGGGAACAGCTTTGGGGATATTAATTGTACACAAATGACACTTCTCTAAACATATAGCCTGAGAAATGATTCAGCTGGTGGAGCTGCATTATTACTACCAACAATAGAAATCTGTGGGTGTGGAAAATTGACAAATGCAAAGGATTTAGGGGGTCCCAGCAGATTTTTTATGCAATTTACTATTTTCTCTGGATTCTAATAATTCATGTTGTTTTTAAATGAAATGTCTGGGTCTTGAGGTTGCAAAACCAGCTTCCTGTATTTCACAATATAAACTAGTATGCAGTTATTTTATTTTTGGTCTGCTGTGTATTTAAAAAAATGTTATATTTCTAATTGGTTTCTAGCGGCTCTGTTGAGTGGTAAACCAAGAAACCGTCAAAACTGGTACAATTTATTGTTATGTGAATAACTATGTTGCTGGAAGACATATTTCTGTCTCTAAATTTGCATACATACATACATACATATCATATCCATGGTTCCTTTATATATTTATGAAACAACATTGTGGGAGGAGTGTGTCCCGGGCATCTGCAAGGGAATATGAACCAATCAGGGTGTGGCCAGCACAGGGCTGGCCCTATGGCCCACCTCCCTCACAGTGTGCCTATTATGGGGAGAGGAAGGGAAAGCAATTTTAAAGTGCTGAGAGACACCTGAGGCCTCCTGGGTGCCTGTGGGCCATTCCCTGGTCTATCAAAGCTCTCAGCCCCACTTCCCTGACAGGATGACTGTTATGGGGATAGGAAGGGAGAAGAAGGCAAGGCAATTTTAAACTGCTTGGAGACACCTGAGGCCTCCTCGGTGACTGTGGACCATTCCCAGGGCCTTTCCGCACAAGGACCAATGTTGCCAATTGGTTTCACAAAGCGGAAATGCTATTTTAAATAGTGGAATCTCGGCGTTCCGCATACCTGCATTTGTAGTGGAATCCAGTAGAGTTTCATTCGTTCCGCACAGGTTCCCGGTCTTGCAAAAATCACTAGAAAGGAAACGATTTTTTCTGTGCTTATTCCCACCCCTGGCCGTCAATCAAACGAACAGCCAATGGGCGGTTGTTATCATGTTCCAGAAAAGCCCCTTTCCCTTTAAGCACAGGTTAAAAAAACACACACATGTTGCAACGAATATGCCTTGATTCTTCCTAATGTAGAGACCCATCTAGCTGGTGTGTGAGCTAGCGAGTCATCATTACCACGCTCCCCTGAGTGAAAAAAAATCCCCCCCTCGCACGGGGGCCGAAAATAAAGGGAACTTGCAAACAGGGGGCTGTGTTGTGTTTGGGGACTTAGGGGAGCTTTAAAGCACTTCTGTGGAGGGACTGTAGCCAGAGAAGCCTCACTGGGTGAATGAAGCCTCGCTGGTTCGTTGCTTTCCCCCGCTCGCTCTGAGGAAAAAAAATGGCGATCGCTTCGTCAGAAGTTCAGAGGAGAGAGCCAGGGGGAGGGACTTTGTTGCAGCCGCTACATTGAGAATGCACAGGTCTTTTTCACAAGTATTGCAGGTTGTTGGTAGGAATGTAGCGACTTTCTGAGGGTGAATCCACTTTTCTGGATTCACCGGAAATCACTACAATGAAGCGATTTTAGCGCTAGTGTTGCAGGACTGTTGCAGATTGTGTGCGATGTCATGCAGAACGGCAAATTAGTAGCGTTTACCATTTGCAATCCTTCTGCTACTTTGAACTCATGCAGAATGGCCCCCAGTTCTCACAAAGCTGTCAGCCCCACTTCCCTGACAGGGTGTCTGTTATGGGGAGAAGAAGGGAGAGGAAGGGAGAGGAAGGGAAGGTGATTTTAAACTCGTTACAGACACCTGAGGCCTGCTGGGTGACTGTGAGCTATTCCCAGTTCTCTCACAGCTCTCAGCCCGACTTCCCTGACAGGGTAACTGTTATGGGGAGAGTAAGGAAAGTCAATTTTAAAATGCTTAGAAACACCTGAGGCCTGCTGGGTGACTGTGGGACAGTCTCAGTTCTCTCAGCCCCACATCCCTTACATGGGGATAGAAAGAGAAGGCGATTTTTAAACTGCTTAGAGACACCTGAGGCCTGCTGGGTGACTGTGGACAATTCCCACTTATTTCACAGGGTGTCTGTTATGGGGAGAGGAAGGGAAGGCAATTTTAAATTGCTTAGAGACACCTGAGGGCTGCTGCGGGACTGTGGACCATTCCCAGTTCTCTCAGAGCTCTCAGTTCCACTTTCCTGACTGGGTGTCTGTTATGGAGAGAGGAAGGGAAGGTGATTTTAAACTGCTTAGAGACAACTGAGGCCTGCTGAGTGTTTGAAAGCTCTTGAAAGCTTTCTGTAACCACTGTGACCACTATGCCACAATTCCCAAAGGTCAGTCCTCTCCCACACTCAACTAACATTCCACACCACAGGTTCATGACACCCATCTCTCCACACCCACACTCTCATTTGGTCCAAAGGGTCCACTTCTAGCGGATCCTGAATAGGGTACCCCCTTCCCCCCATTATATCCAATAGAGATTCCATCCCATAGTATATAATGGAAAGGATGGGGGAACCTTCTTTGGGATCCCCTAAACATGGACCTCTTGAACTAATCATTTTGAAATCTGGAGGGGAGTCAGGGAAGAGCTTTTTTTCCCCCTTTTGTATTGGATTGTTTAAAATTATTTTAAAACGGTATGGCTACAACCATTTGCCGTTAAGTGGTTTTCATTAAATTTATATTCTATACCAGCAAGCAGCATGAGTGTTAAAATAGGGGAAGAAAATTGCAACAGATGAAGAGTATTATTATAGGAGTGTTCGACAAGCAGGGAAAACAGTGATTGAGCATGCAAATCATTTTGCTTCTCTGCCCACCCCCCCACCCCTCTTTTCAACAATATGTACACTGCTGCCTGCATTTCCCCAAAGGTGCTAGTACAGCTACACTTGGTTGAAGTCTGTGCTACCTTTCGATGAGGCACTGCGACAAATGATTTAGGAAGAAATAACCTCTAATCAGCATCACTTCATACCACACACCGATCGAATTATTGTCAATCTCATCTTATTTCCTCTCTCT
This sequence comes from Paroedura picta, assembly GCF_049243985.1. Taxonomy (NCBI): domain Eukaryota; kingdom Metazoa; phylum Chordata; class Lepidosauria; order Squamata; family Gekkonidae; genus Paroedura; species Paroedura picta. The sequence goes on along the minus strand of NC_135376.1, from coordinate 63,781,418 downwards.
CTCTCTCTCTCTCTCTCTCTCTCTCTCCCTCCCCCCCCCACTCACTCACTCACACACATACACACACACAGAAAAACACTGAAGTGTTTCTTCCAGTTGAAGTTTTGTATCTGAATAATAAATAAGCACGGCATAATGTGATTGTATCTTCTTTGTTATCGTCAATCAGTCTTAACAAAAGTTAAAATGTGTTGGGTGTCATGACGAGACTCTTCAGAGGAGATGGCTTGGAGTTTTTGATACAATCACTCAGAATATAAAAGTTCTCTTTTTAATGGGGAAGTTTATGGAAGGGTTTCAGGAGCTTGATAAAACTTTGACTTGTCTGCTACTTGAAAAGCACAATAACGCATGCATGAATTGCCAATATATCAAAGACTTGCACTTTAAAAATTCCTATTTTGATATGAACACAGATAGCACTTTTTAAAAGATAGCTCCAAGGTAGCTTTTCTGTCCTTGTTCAGAATTTAATTAATTCTGAGTAGAGATGTCATATATTTTAAACTCTTTTGAATTACATTTTGAGAGGAAAGATCTAACCATTCACGAGTTTTTCATTTTGGTTCTTGAAAAGTTTTACCCCTCCCCCCAAAAATGTATGCTCTGATAGCAATTTTTCCTCCTCTTATTAAAAAACAACAAAACTCCTAATTGTAAAGTTGCTAATGACTTTGCTGTTGTTTAAACATTCAGGAGACAGAAAGCAAAGCTGTCTTTAAAAGCACTGTTCCGGCTTCAAACAGCTACAACTGCATGTATTTAATTTCTCTTTAAGCAGACAGCTGCAAAGTCCCAATATAATGGAAGGTTTGAGACAAAATGGTCCCCCACCACCTTACCTCCACGTAAATGCAATTTAGCTTCATTAAATTACTGGAGGGCCAGTTACTTAAGATGAATATTGATTTTCAGTCCAGGCTATGTTTAAGATAATTCTGCCCAAGCCAAGTCTAATTCTACACTTGGGTCCCACCCCAAATGGAATTACAAGTCGACAACTGACCAAAGGCAAGCAACTTGCAATAAGGGCAGCTGAATGGTGTCATATGGCGATTTAACTCTTTCCTTAGCAGACCATATCTCTGCGTGCTTCAAAGCCCAGCACTGACAAATCTCTTGTTTCTTCAGTGAAGCTGCCGTCTTTTGTCTCGGGATGTGTAGCCCGGAGCTAGGTTTTGGTACCGTAAAGTATCTGCATCCCTGTTATATTTTCCCAGAGCAGCCGACATCCCCCCGTCTAAACAGCAACAGATGCCATTATAAGAAGTCTTCGAAATGAGGATTTACTGCTCTCCTTAATGCCTGAAAATTGCAAATTATTCTGTGACACTAACAAAAATTAATAGATCTCTCTGTATTTTAAGCAAAATAAACATGCAGTGGAGGAGTATCTTCTTCCCACTGGTGGATCGGAAGAACACAAGCTGTTATTGCAGGCAGTGTCAAAATGTACAGCACATAAGATGTTAATTTTAAAAAAGCAGCAACACATTTTGTAAAACTGAATCATTCTTATGTCAAGGAATTTTCTTCTGCAGTAGCTTAAATGCTGTTTTTTTTTTTTTACTGAAGAACAAGGACAAAGGCAATCCCCTTCCACTCCCAAATCTAATAATTTCTTATATTATTACGCAGCCCTATTACTTTAGGTGATAATTGCACAACTTAAATAAAAGTGCCTATCATCTCCTTTGGACAAAGGGAATTCACTGTGGGATTTTTTTTTTTTTTGCAATGATACCAGTATCACTCATTTAAGAATCTTTAGAAGCAGCTCTGTTACAGTCTGTGGAAAAAGCATTATTGTTGAAGAAGCAAACCAAGGGCATCTTTTAAAAAGTTCCCATCCACCTGGAAGATTGCTTTCTGTGTTGACTTGCTCTTATATGTGTGGCTTCATGCCATGATAGCCCGGAGGTTAACCCACTGCAATACACTCTACATGGCTCTACAGCTAAACAACTGTATTACACTGTACATGAGTCTGCCCATAAAATTGGTTTGGAAAACCTAGCAGGCACAGAACACCACAGCTTGGCTCTAGATGGAGTATGCCTAATATATTTATTTTGCAGTTCCTCCATTAGTTATGGATCCATTACTGGGTTCCATTGAATGTTCTGGTTGTCGCATACAAGCCCCTTCATTGACTTGGACTTACATACGTGCAGGACTGCCTCTCCTGCTATGCTGTCTCAGCAAAAGCGTTCTCGAGGAGCTACCTTGCAAATAGTTATTCACAAAAGCATGCCCTAGCTGAGCTTTTTCTGTTGTAGCCCTGGCCTAGAGGAAGGGCCTGCCTTAGAAGGTCAGGAAAGCTCCCACACTTTTTCCTTCCACATCCACAGACTGTATAAAACAGAATGGTTCCAGAGGTCATTTCTATGGAGGAAATAGAGTTACAGTATGTGGAATGGCTCATAAGGGTACTTTTATAAGGGTGCAGGAATGTAGATTATTTCACAGGTAAATTGCAGGCATTATCTCGCTTTTGTTGCCTTGTCTTCTACATTTGTAGTCCACATTCTACTTGCTTATGGTTTATATTTTTAATTTCTTTTTGGCATTATCTTCTATTTGTGTTATCCCATTCTATTGCAGTGTTCACTGGTTGCACTGGGTTTTTTATATGTTGTAATCCACCTTGATTCTTAATAAGAAAGGTGGTTATAAAGGAAGCAAATAAATAAACACATAAGGTTAGTTAAGCCACTGAAATCAGACTGAAATAACTATAAAGGGCTATGCTGTGCAGTATATAAATCACACGGCTTCCTCAGTGCATGACTGCTAACAGAGGATTCAAAGCAGACTAAACTAAGAATGTCCACAAATTTCCCCATCCTTTAGCAGACTCCCCTCCCCCCAATATTATTCTTCAAGGTCACCTGCCATGGATATCAGTTGCCTGCATGAAGGAGACTTCAATTTGTGGAGAATTTAATTTGGATCCAACCCAGAAAATAAGGCCAGGAGCCCAAGAGAGACCTTTGTTTTTTAATAAATGTATCAAAACTACTTGAGAAATGCCCTTCCATTCCATAAGGAATCTGCCCTGTGGCAGAAGTGGTGCTATAATACAAGCCCAAAGGTCATATGGGACTATTCATGGGGTTCTGTGAAAGTTTTCATTGAGATTCTGCCTGCCAGAGCATCTATGAGGTTGTGATGGTTGTGGCTATGTTGCTTGTACAACATAAGCCTTTAACAATTCAGAACAGCCCCTTTTCTTTGCAGTGGCATGGTACTGAGCTCGGCATTAGCTAGGAACAGCCATATTGTCATTCTTCATGCTTTGTCTGGCTGGGCTTCAGTGCAGTTTCAGCATTTTGCTAAGGGATGAGAGATGATTCATACCTGGGTGGCATCATTGGGCCTGTTGATAAGGATGAAACCACATCCTATATTGGCTAAACCATAAGGGCATGGATGGGTATCTGACTGATTTAGAAAGCATTTCCTCTGTTTGATCACTGTGTATAGAAAGAATCAGCAAGGCTAGAGGAGATTTGTTTGGAAGTCTCCTTTTAAAGAATAAGTCTTTACAATAGAATGCAATAGAATACAATGGAATACAATGGAATAGAATAGAATAGAATAGAATAGAATAGAATACAATACAATACAATACAATACAATACAATACAATACAATACAGTAGGTACCATGTGGACTTATTAAGGGACCTCATCCCGAGATAGTTAGTTGTACTCAATTCATGTTAGTTGCCAGCAGTGAAATTGACCTACTTCAACTAAGCTAATATTTGACTTTTTATGAAGGGTAAGGAACCTTTTGTTCCAAATGCTGGGGAAAAATATGTGAAGCTGTTGCTGTAGCTGAGAAGAAGGCTGATTTACACTAGCCATACTTGGAACAAACCAATTTCCAGTGGCACTGCCAGTATCTGAGAGCTTTGCCTTGGACTCAGCAGGTGGCTATACAGATCTCAGAGATGACCATATCCATCCCTTGATGCATCCTGCATCACTGGCCCCAGCATAGCAGCCAGTCAACTGTTTTTGTGGAGACCTGCCTGTGGTTGCTAAACTTAATGGTCTGGTATGCTCTGTCTGCCTCTGTCCTGAATGTTGCCTACCCCTGCATTTCACGAACTGGGGAACAATTGTCAACAAAGCATCCTTGAACAACCACAAACTACACTAGAACTCTGTCAATATATTGGGACTGACTATCTCTGACTTCCCTTGGCTCCTCTGACTCCTGGCAGAGTTGCTAACTTCAGTTTGAGAAATTCCTTGAAATTGGAGGTTGAGCCGAGGGTTGTCAGGGTTAGGAGAAAGGAGAGATATTAGTGGGTGATAATGCCACAGACTCCAAAGCAGCCATGTTCTCCATGGGAATTGATATCTGTGATCTAAATATCGGTTGCATTTCCAGAAGCTATCCAGGCCCCACCTGGAGGCTGGTGAGGAGAGCCAGCAACAATGACAGCGAGAGAGAATGGGGGCCATTCCGCACCAGGATCTATGTGGCAAATTGGTTGCGGGACGAAAAAATGCCATTTTAAATTGTGGAATTCATCGTTATGCATACCTGGCTTTGTAGTGGAATCCAGTTGCGTTTCTATCGTTTCCCACAGGTTTCCGGTCTCGGCAATAATCGCTAGCCAGGAAGCGATATTGCTGAGCTCGTCCTGCCCCTGGCCGTCAAGCAGCCAATGGGTGGCCATTATCACGATCGCAAAAAGCCCCTTTCCCTTTAAGGAAGTTTAAAAATCACACATACACACACACACGTTGCAACGAATCTGTGCTGATTCGTTGCAACGGAGAGACCCATCTAGGTAGCAGGTGGTGTTTGAGCTGCTGTTTCATCGTTGCCACGCTCCCCCCGAGTGAAAAAAAGAATTAACACCCCCCCCCCCCGGCACGGGCATAATTTTCGGCTGAAAATACAGTGAAAAATAAAGGGAAAATAAACCAACAAATGGGACTGTGTGTGGTTTCGTGCTTGGTGACTTGAAACAGCTCTGCAGCCAGGGAAGCTTCGCTGGGTAAACGAAGGCTTGCCAGTGCATTGATCTCCGCTCACTCGGAGAAAAAAAAATGGCAATCGCTTCGCCGGAAGAGCAGAGGAGAGAGCTAGGGGGAGGGACTTTGCAGAAACCGCAACAATGGTAATGCACAGAACTTTCCCGCTAGTGTTGCAGATTGGTTGCAAGAGTGTAGTGCTTTCCAGAGGGTGAATCCACTTTTTGGGATTTCCCTGAAAGCGCTACAACGAAGCGCTTTTTGCGGATTGCTTTCAGGAGTGTTACAGATTGTCGACAATATTGTGCATAACAGCAAAACAGTAGCGATTTCAATTTGTAACCATTGTGCTATTTTGGACGAGTGCGGAATGGCCCTCAGTGTGTGTGGGGGAGCAAGAAGCCACAGCTAGTGGCAGATGGAGGGGGGGAGATTTTCTCTTTCCCTTAAACCCTTGCCACTCACCCCCTTGAGGCATGCCTTGATTCAAATCCCAGCTCTTTCTATTTCATGTATGTTTCCTTTTCTGCAAAAAAACAACAATAAGGACCTGACTGCAACTTTGTTGGGTAGCTTTAAAGAGGTAGGACTGAATGCATCTTGCAGAGCTGATGCTGTAATATGTATTATTAATACAAATAGTAGCCTAATTCAGTGTGAGGAGTGTTAGTGATATCCTCTTTCTGTTAAATAGATGTTTATTAATAAAGTAGAAATAGAGGAGTTCAGTAGGAAACAGAGTTTCTGCTGGAAGATTTATAGGTTTGCTGGAACTTTTCCTGGAGTCTTAATTCACCTTTTAGATAAGGAACAAATCCAGGCACTAAAACTGCAGTGATATAAATCTCTGATTGTCCCCAGCTGCTAAGAACATGCAGCGTGAATATGCTTTGTGGCAGTGGAGGAAGGTTAAATTTGTAGGAGCAGGTGGAGGGGAATAATAACCCAAAGAAGAATGTCACTGTGGCCTTATTTGCTCAGGTAAGTAAACTAAGCAGGATTTTGGAGTGCACTGAAGAAATGTATGAAGATATTACATTGGGCAGCTTTTCAGATAAAATGAACTTCCTTTAGAAAAACAAAGGTCAATACTTAAATAAGATCTGCTGGAGTACAGTGAAATTTTCAGCAAGGATAAAAGGTCCATAGTAAGAATGCACAATGGTGCTTTAACCTAAATATATATGCAGGTGCAATTAACTTATTGAGCTGCTGATTAGTTCCTCCTCTACTGGTGTTAATGGGGAAAAGATCTTTACCTCCATTAATATATAAATGACATGAATTCTGGTTCATGTATAAATTGCAAATCAGTAACTACCACTCAACTCAGTGGAAATCCTTTCAAATAGGTGTTCATTAGACCAACCACTTAAATTACTCTGCCAGCCTCTTAAATTTCTTTAATCTCAGTGAGTTTGATATGACTGGTATCACCAAATAAAATAAAAGTTTTATAGGAGTGTTTGTTCCACCAGTCTCAATAGGGCTGACTTTCAAAAAACTGCGTCTGTCTGTGGCCCAAGCTGGTAAGGGCATGAATACCAACCAGCAGTTGGTGGACTGTAAAACAGACAAATGTCATGGCATCAAGAGTCTAATCAATAATGGGAGCTTTTATATGTTTCACAACAGACAAGGAGAGTGTGGTTTTTTTTTCTGTCCTCAATGTAACAATAAAGCAAAACAAAAACTGTCTGTCCGGTGAAGAGTGCAATTAATTTGCTTCGGTGCAATTCAATTGCTACAACCAAACTTGAGCTCTGCCAGATTCAGAAACAACCTGTGATCCATCTATCAATTGTCTTGAGCCCTCTGGAGGAACAGCAATTGACCAGATGACACATGCACATGAAAGCATGAAGATGCCTTATACTGAATCAGACTATTCACCTACCATGTAACATTCCAGCCTCTCAGGTGGGGTTTTTTCACATCACCTACCACTTGATTCTTTTAGCTGGGGGACACCAGGGACTGAACCTCGGATTCTCTGCATGCCAAGAAAATGCTTTATCACTGAGCCATAGCCCCTACCCAAGTAAATGAATTCATAGTCCATTCACTGAAACATTCCAACTTCCATAATTTTGTTTCCATATGTACATGGTTTTCCTCAGTCTCCTGGAATTAAACTCTATCAAAAGATTTCACCGTTAAAGCTTTCACTTCACCTCCACTGCCTTGCTAACACCAGGATGCCACAGATTAATCTGTCCTCCCCCTCTCCCACCAAAACATTGAAAAGAAACAGCTAAGGCCCTCAGATATATTACCAATGCTGGCCTGCTTCTCACCATCTTGAATGCTGGTGACAAAACTTCTACTAAAGCCAATATCACTGGCATTATCCTTAATAATCTGCCCTCATTTCTACAGAAATGAGGACAACAGCAGATAAGGTGGTAACCATGTAAGGGAGGGCATTTTGGGCTGGAATAAGAGAACACATCAAAGTTATAGCTTTATTACCTCCTAGCAGGAGAATTGGTGCAGCATGGGAGAGGGAGTCTGACTGCACCAAAACCCCATGGAGTCCAGAGGTGTCCTGGGGATCTGAACCGTTCCCAGTTGGGAGAGCAGATCCCCTTGCCTTCTGAAATCTGCTGTACAGGAAGCGACCTATGTGGGGGAGGCAACAGATGCCCACCTCATTTGGCTGCCCTGGTAATGAGCCCCTGGCCTCTCAGCCAGGTAAGGCACACTCATTTACATGCCACCTCTTATGGAGGTCCCACATCCCAGGGAATCCGCTCACACACCGGAATTCCTACCAATAGGCTTCATCCCATGCAAACCTGCAGCTGTTATGAAATATTAACCATGAAACATCCACCTCAAACACTAGAACAAGGCTGTTTCCACATCAACAGAGGGTGGGTGGGAGGGAAGCTGCTCTGCAGCATCCTAGGTGAAGTGGCTGGGACCACTTCATTATAGGTGCTGCGGGTCCCACCTACTCACCTGGATGCTGTGCATGTGTGTATACAGCTCGCACCATTAAAGTGGCTTATGAAAGGTTCTAGCCCTAGTCGTGAAAGAATGTCAGGTGTGCTAGGAGATGTTTCATGGCACATGTCAGTTACACAGCTGATGTCAAACATCCCTATTCCCTTTTGGCTGGCTATGTCTTGTATCAATAGTGGGAACCTGACTTTGTTTCCTTGCCTGCTCATCAAAACAGTGCCTCTCTTGCACTGCATGCTCCAGTGGCAGCACTACCTCTGGCTCCCACTCAACATCCCTGTTGCAACAATTGACTTGAGGGATCATAGTTGGAGAACACACAGTCCTGGTCAGAATTCAGTTTTGACTACCTACTCTCCTTGTCTACGCATGATAGATTTTAATATATGCCCCAAATAATGATTTTAATGAGAAGTAAATTCATAAAATATGATAAGAATGAGGCCATTGTGTGAATGTCAAAAAATCCCAGACACCACCATTCACACTGGCTGCCTGTGAATTTCCCTTGCACACATTCTTTCCCTTTTACTTCTGCTTCGTTAAAAAAAAAGTGTGGCATGCTACGATTTGAAAAACAAGTAAGCTCACACTGTGAAGACAAAAAAAAATATGCAATATGCAAAACTGATTTGTCATTGAGTCAATGACTGGCATCAGGTGCATTATTTTGCTTACCATCAAGGATTTGCCATGCCACATGATTGATAACTATGTGCATTCTCATAACATAATTTGTTCCCTATCACATTTGCACACATGGGCCACAGCCTTTTGTTACTTACTATATGCCTGGTATCTTTGTTTTCCACATATACTGGAGAAGAATGAACAAGTGCCTCATTTCAGCTATTCAAAGTCATAATTCTGTCCCTAAAATATTAGGGATGCTCCTAACAAACCTGTAGACCTCATGGAGGTAGAAGATATATGAGAAGCTCAGAGAGTTTGTAAGCAGGTGGAAGTTGGAATGATCAAGTTACACTCTTCTTTTCTAAAGACTAATGTTATACTAACAGGGTATTCTTATGGACCAAATTATTTTTCTCCCCTCCCCCCCCAAAAAAACCCCCAGTGAGATCTAGTTTTATTTTGAAGTTGTCAAGGAAGAGCTTTCAATCATAATGCCAATTACTTGATATAATATCATAGGAAGGGAAAGTTGTGGAATTTTTGTTATTGACATTAATTATATATAGGAGTAAAGATCTGCATAATATAATAATGATGAATGCACTCAAGTCTTTTTTTAAAAAACTGGTCAGTCACTAGCATATCAGCTAGTAGCACCTTAGACAACAACAAGATTTTGAAAGTATGAGCTTCAAGCTCCCTTAGACTGCCTTCTGAAACTGATGCTGATACATCAGTCAAATTTGTCTGTTATTCCCAGAGCTGCCTCCATTCCAGCCAGAAAACCAAGCATTGCACAGAGGAATGCCATATGGAAATAACCTTCTTCTGCCCCAGGTGCCCATCCACAGGGCAATTTTCCACCTAATTGAGGCAGCAGTGGAAGGTGAGCAAGTCAGCAGGCAGGTGAGAAAGGCCCAGCTTGCTATATCAGCATCCAGTTCACTGGTATCCTAAAGTCAGATGTCTGTGTAAAAGAAAACCCTAGTGTGAACTTTCTTCATATATTTGGTGCGATGCTCACTTGCAATAAGCAAGTGACAGAGATTGTTAACTCCAATAAATGTTTTAATAGTAAGTTCCCTCAACATCTAGTCAAAAACAATGCAACTTGAACCTTAGTAACATGGGTATATTGTTAAAGTCAAGAGTGCACTATGAATCGGGAAGGTCCTGGGAGCAAGATCATCTCTACCATGAATTGTCATACATCTGCCCCTCCAGACCCCACCTTAGTCTGCATCACGAGGATTATAGTGCTGACCTGCTGCTAGAACTGGGCAGTTCCAAGGATTTACAAAGGCTCTGCAGGTGGAGTACTTTAAGGATTCTGGAGAGCTATGTAAATATTGCTTTATTAGTGGTAATATTAATATACGTATCATAGTATTATTAACATCGGGGATAATCCACCAGAATTCTCATATCCCGGCACAGCGTAACTAAGCCACTAAATGCCAAGAAAATAAAAAATAAAGCTGCGTGCTGTAAATCAAGACTGTAATTTTTTAAAAAAATTATGTAGAAACAAAATTAATATCCTTTTGATTCAATTTTACCTGCTTTTAACCAAACCTGTAATTTAAAAACCCACCCTATGGCTTTTCAGTAAGGATATATTAAAAAAAAATGGGTTTAGAATACTTCTGTATAAAATGTAAGGTTTGTAAATGAACTTGCCCATGTCAGAGCGAGCATAGCATCATTAAAAGCACTGTGGTCTTTTGTTTGGCTTTTCACAACAGCTAAAAAGTAGTCTTCCCACACATTTTAGAATGAAAAGGGAGGGGTGTTAATGGTAAATACAGAGTCGATGCTCAAATTTGCCATATTTTATTCTTATATTCCATTTTACAACTGCATTTCTCCTAATAAGAGAGTTTCTGAGTAATAATTAATGAGTAAATATTCTTGATTTATATGTGTATTTCAGGCAAAGCTCTTTGAGATCCTGCAACGACAGCATGCAACAATAGATATTTTTTTCCTGTAGAAATTCCATATACTTAAAATAATATGTTTCTTTCTTTCTCTCTCCTTTTTAATATCAGAATCTGAGAAATAACCTGCCAAACCAATCATTTCTTCCCAGGAGCCTTGCAAAAGGCCTGGATGTTAATTGCATTTAACCTAGAATGGCGGAGCATTTTTTCCCCCTTTATACAATAACTAATATGTAAACTACTGTTGCACTTTGAAATTACTTTCACTTAAATTCTATTATTGGCACTCCACAGTGGAATATATCTAGGGTCCATTTCATTAAAAAAGACTAATTACGCTGGCACTGTGCAGCGCACCCGCCAATCTCTTTTTTTGCTCCGGTTCAAAAAAGGAATATTCACGATATCGAATATAATGATTTGCACTGGCATGCACAAGAAAAGAACTTTTGAAAATGGGTTGCTCACAGGAATGCTATTTTGATTGAGAATTGAAGGAAACCTCTGGATTTTAACAAAGAATTTAGCCTTACAGCACAGCAGCCTGAGTGAAAACATTTGCCCGTGCTTATTTTATTTTGCTGTGGAATGAAAATTGAATGGATAATGCAAACTTTAGAGGCTTTTTATAATAGCATTTATAATATTACTAAAAAGAGGCCTACTTCTGATAGTTAGGAGGCAAGCTATTAGAGTTGGAAAGCATAGTTAGTTTTACCTGAATAAAAATCCATATCAGAGTTTATACACAAAGGTTTCCTGAATCATCATCATCATCATCATCATCATCATCATCATCATCATCATCATCATCATCATCATCATCATCATCTTCATCATCATCATCATCTTCATCTTCATCTTCATCTTCATCTTCTTCTTCTTCTTCTTCAGCTTGAAACCACTTGAACAGACCTTTGAAGCTAAGACAAGTATTCTCCAAACTGTTTTTTTAAGCCCCAAACCAGTGATTTGCCTGGAGCTGGGGCAAAGTAACCATACCACCAGGAAACACTCTTTGTTCTACTTTTTTTTTTAATGCATACTTGCTCCTGGTCATGCTGTTTCTAGGGACATGTTGTTGCTGTCATTGTTCATTCCTCATTGAGTGATGCTAGCCAATTAGGAATCAAATACTAGATGTGATTATAACTAGGTAGCTGCTTAGAATGAACAATCTGCTAACATCACAAAGGACAAACTAAGTCCATACTGGTTCTATAGTGATCACATGGGTGATGATAGCCAAGCAGAAATCACAAAGCTAATGGTTTCACATTTCTTATCAACTAGCAAATGCAGACTGGATTAGTGTATGTGAACCTCACTATCTAGGTATCCTACTATCCAGGAAATATACTAGTAAAAAACTAAGCAGTACTACAGAATACTGAAGTATTAATCTGTCAACAGTTTATCCCCTGTGATGATTCGGGGGTGCTGTGCAATTCCCCCCCCCCCCTTGCACACACAGATTAGTTTATCTGACTGCAGAGCATTATTGATTTGTGCATTTAAACTAATAAAGACCTTACATTCAAACTTGATCTGGAATAAAAGGCCTTGTTCAGTCAATACTCTTCAAGAGAATACTTCAAAGGTCTTATCAAAGGGTTGGTGACCTTTACATTGATATCGGCCCTTTGCTGTCAGGGGAAGAACCCACCTGCACTTGGTCTTTGACCCTGCCCTCTCACTTTTTTTCCCTAAAGTGCCATACCGAGCAATAACGTATTACAGCTCAGCATCTTCAATTGTACATAGAAGAGAGAGGAAGATAAAAAACTGAGTAAAGAACGAAGATTTCCTTTCTGGGGGGTATTAAGCTGATTTCCATGTATAACGTACCAGCTATGTTTTCACTTTGAGAAAGCAGGCTTAATGAAGGCCACTGGTGGCTTCTGTTTCTTTTTGTAATGGTGGATAACATACTCTCTGTATAGGTGGTGGTTTAATTAATGAATCTAGACTATGAAATAGGTTTTTGCAGTGGTAAAACCTCTTCCTCCCATCAGAGGATTGGGTGCTTTGCTTCTCATATGGCCCTATCCCATGGTGCTACAGGTATGCCATCCTGGCTAAAACTAAGACTAGGGAGTTGTGCAGACTGCAAAAAGGGTAACATAGGGCCTGTGAGAAATGTATGCAATGGAATCTCCCCGCCACACCCATAGAGGTTGCTGGAAAATATGCTATATGCTAGGTAACTCTAGCACATACCGTATATTCTGGTGATCAGGGTCGTTTGGGAATATTCAATCTCAAACACTAAGAACTTGGTATTTGACTGCACATCTATGGCATACGGAACTTAAACTTCTGTTCTTCCTATTAAACTTCTGTTCTTCCTATTACAATGTCACAATTTTATTTATTATATATACTATTATTCCATTTGTAACTTCTATCAAGGAGCTTAGAAAAAAATTACTTGTGATTCCCAGGTTATCTCCCTTCAAGGTCTCCTCAGATTTTTATTTTTTATTTTTTGCTTGAATGGGTGATGATGTCACTAAATATGACATCCACTGAATCAGGGACCTATTACCAGTTTCAAGCTTGGAGGCAGTGATTCTATGCTGCCCTAGCTGGCCACGCCCAGTGGCAGCTGTACCAGAGGAGCCGGGGCTGCAAAGCCTAGCCAGGAAAAAGTCAAAGTCCAGTCCGCGTTGTCAGGAGTTAGATAAGCGCAGTGCAGGGTAAGGCAAAGAATAGTCGAAACAGAGCCAAGGTCAAAGTCCAGATAGCAGGTATTTAAACAAAGCCCGTCCACTTTACCAAATGCATCTTCAAAACCAGTGCCAGGAGTCAGAGGAGCCAAGGGAAGTCAGAGATAGTCAGTCCGATATACCAGAAGAGTAGTCAAGCCAATGCCAGGAGTCACGGGAGCCAATGGGAGTCAGAAGAATTCAAGAGTTCAGAACCGGTCTGGAGGGTGTCCACATAAATTGTATCCATGCTGAAGTCTGTTGCTGCTTCTCTTAAATGCAGCCCAGCTAATTCACTGCACCTGGGGAATGATTCACTCCATCCTCCCCCAAAGTGCTTCCGGCTGGGCCTCATCTATGTTGACAGCTTGCCTGCAGCCTCCGGCTCCTTTGGCGTTCTGCCAACCCCACCCTGTGGCTTTGCCTGAGCCACTCGGGCAATTCCTCAGAGTCTGTTTCAGACTGCTTCTGCTGTGTCGGTGTCCACGATCTCTCCTGAGCTGGTCCCGGCTGACTGGAGCAGCCCTCCCCAGCTCCAAGGTTCTGTGCTGCATTGCCAAACTGCCTGGGGCTACTGTGTACATAAAAAGGGGGGAAATGGCCTCTGCCTTCCCCCCCCCCATGCGGCGGAAACCTTCTGCCCCAGCTGCCTCATCTGGAGGCAGAAATCTAGTGTGGACAGGGTATGCCAGCGAAAATGGTCTCCCATGGGGAAACAGGGAGTGGCTGGACAAACTGTCCCATTGCAAAGAATCAGTGGCAGCCCAGTGTGGCTGCTGCCATGCAGAAGGGCCCTCTGAGGTCTCTCAACCCCACCTACCTCACACGGTGACTGTTGTTGGGAGAAGAAGGGAAGGTGATTGTAAGCTGCTTTTAGCTGCCTTCAGGTAGTGAAAAGTGGGGTATAAAAACCAATCCTTCTTCATCTAGTCACAATTAGCAAATACACCTTTATGTAACAGAAATCCTGTTTCCTACTATCGAGGAAAGGGATTCACTGTGGGGAGGGCTTATGGCTCAGTGGTAGTACATTTGCTTGGCATGCAGAAGGTCCCAGCAGGTTCACCCAGTGTGGTGGGCAGGTGTGTAGGGCATTCACCATCAGGGTTGTGAGTGAACAGGCCACCAAATAATGTAATGTATACAGAAGAACAAAAATATGTTTACATCAATTAAAAACATGACCAAAGCTGCTCACAGGTTCACAGCCCAAATGAAACAAAAGTGCAGAAAACAGGACATGTGACCTAAATGAAATTTTCTTACCAGCATAGCTCTACAGTGTTTTCAAAGTGAACTCTATGAATCCAAAAATCACAATGGTTTACGAATGCAAAGGTTTCTTATTTTATTTCATACTCCTGTTAGTATATGCTTTTAACGTCCCCAAAAAACCTAAGGAGTTAGATAACATAATAGAAACTAAATTTTAAAAGAACAATTTATAGTTACAGAGTGACAGATCGACCCATTATAAGGTAAATATTAGGGGGTCTCAGAGGTGCTCCCCGAACCTGCCTTCTTCATCAATGGCTTATTTAGGAACTTAGCCTTTGCTAAAAAATTATTAGTCCAGCCCTGAATCTACCCAATATAATTAGAAGATTTTCTATGGAAATTTAACATTGATACTATAACAGTAAAGTTTAGTTGTAATCAGAAATCCATTTGTGTATGGAAAGCACTGGACATATTTTGTAGCATGACTTAAAACACTAGGCTTCCAAATAATTGTTTATCAGTGCCAAAATAATAGAAGCATTTTACAAACTTCCTGTACTCTATCATATAACAGTTTAAGGGTAGCTTCGCAATTCAGAATTTCATCTAGATTTTAAACAAAATGATTTGCCCTCTTTTAGAAAACCGAATTGCAAAATGTTTATTGTGGATATAAGCAGACAATCTCTTCGACACAATTCCTTTTCCTGGTCAAACCATTCAAAAACAACAAAACAAAAGCCTTAAAACTCACAATGGAGTAACTTCCATTTCAGATCAGTTTCTGCTCTTCTAACATGGTCTATTTATTTTTATTGGTTTGTTTCTCATTAAATCCTTCAATTACTCTGCAGTGTAAAATGGTGAAATTATTGGCATGTGCCACTTTCATCATGTATCTGAGTTTGCTTATTACACTTGCAGAAAATGCTTGAATGGTATCCAGCTCTGCTGTGGATTGAGACAGAGTTAATAAATATTATTTGGTGTTTTTTCCCTGAGAAGCACTGCTTTTCTTGATTGTTTTTTACAGTTGGATTGGGAATATTGATTTATTCACCACTGTTACAATAATTGTATACAAGGAAGAAAAAAAAAATGCAGAGGTAACATTTCATCAGCTCAAACAGATTAATTAGTTGTAGTAGATTAGGCACAGTGTTACACAGAAAGATTTGCATTTAGAGGAAGGGAAAGAAAAGTTTATTTTATCTTTAAAAAGGCAGGGAAATTTAATAGAGATGTGATACGCTGAGCTACGAGGCTTAGTATTCAATCAGAGCTTCCAAATGAGTATTAAAGGGTAACCTTAAATATTAAGACTTCTTTCTGAAATGTTTAAAAGAGCGCAATAGAATTGTTGTTGAGTATAACATGCAGGGAAATCCCTATTAAGCATACATGCATCAAAGAAGGTTAACTCAATTTCACATCTAACATGCTTATTTTTAGGAGGATTATACAGCCTTATTCTGAAACAGTAGCAAAGAATTCCCATTTCTGAAGCATGGAGAAAATACTAAATCTATATTGGGGGGGGGGTTGTTTTTCCTTATGAATAAACAGTGTTGTATAAAATATCCAAATTAATATACATTCTGAAGGACAAC
Source organism: Paroedura picta (assembly GCF_049243985.1). NCBI lineage: Eukaryota > Metazoa > Chordata > Lepidosauria > Squamata > Gekkonidae > Paroedura > Paroedura picta. Next base: position 63,765,339 of record NC_135376.1, on the reverse strand, counting down.
ATGAGTATGGTGTTGGAAAAAAAAAACATTCTTGGAGATCATGAGGCATTATTAGCAATCCTTTTAAGTGTCTTTATTTTCTCCTCCTTGACCTCTTCCTGGGAGGAACTGATATTTTCTGCTGCTTTGCACCACTGACACCAAGAGGGTAATTAAGTAATTTCCCCCAAGAGCTAAAGTTTTAACAGGTTTCAGCGTACAAAACACAAAGAAACAATTATTTTTATCACTTGTAACTTTCAGTGTGAATCCATGCAAATTGACTGACATGATTAAACATTTAGTCAATCATCTTTGTTTGTTATCACCGTGTTATTATTACAAATGGAGTTACCTGTATCGTTCCTGTTTTGTGTAAACTGCTCTGAGCATTTTGGGGAGGGCGGCATATGAAAACAATAAACAAACAAACAAATAAATATTTGTTTGCAAAATAGAGCACATTGTAAATGCCACCTAATGTTTCTGCAGGCAGTAGATTATAACTTTACTATAATTGTAGCCCATCTAATTAAGTGACGAGACTCACTAAGTGGTGATGTGTTGGATGGATCCGGCCGCAAGTGGCATTTCTGGAGTCAGCTTCCTGCCTTGACTACTGGGATCTGCTGCCTTAATTAGCTGGCAGCCAGTGGGGACTCCTGCCATGCAGCAAGGGCCCAGTGCCATAATTGGGTGGTGGGCCAGCTTTGTGTGCAAGCTATCTGGCGTTTTAAATGGAGCAGGAAGCATTTCGGAGCCCTCTTTCCTGCTCCTTCAGCTCCATCGTCTGTACCTCCCTGGTGACCAGTAAGCATTAGGCCCATGGGATGGTGCATGCACATGTCCATGTGCCTCTATGCCTGGCTGCTACTGGTGGGGCATCCTTTCACTTGGCTGGCTGCAAGATGGCTGGATCCGTCCTTGGTGTGCCTAGGTTCATTTTAGCTATGGCCAGTTTATTGCCAAAATATATTCATGTGTCTGTGCCTCTTCACTCTGCCTTGGGAACTGTCAATGTTTGCCCGTTCCCAGGCTCCATCTCTAGGTCACTGTCTAAGCATGAGAAGAAAGCAAAACCAGTTTTGAAGATGAACAAGTAGAGCTGGATTCTTATGCAAGTTCTCTTATGTTCATGTGATCTTCTAGTTGCTGTGGTGGAACAAATCTTGAAAGCCTTCCATATTGATTTTCTGTTTCTGAGGAGCCTACTTTGTGTTTCAGCATGGATTTGAATCCAGAATAAATTCTAACAATTTGTTACTGTATTTATGTCATAACACATTATCTTTTTCACTGCCAAAAATAATGACCACAGATGGGACTGGGTTTGCAACTCTTAACTTCCAAAAATGAGGATGCTATGCACATAAAAAAAAAACACTGTCCTTAATTGGTTAAGCAGAATGGATTGTGTTTTTTTTCCTCTAGAAAGAAAATATAGGTTATCATTATGAAACTTTATATGCCAATTTGTCTGCAATGCATTCTCCAGTATGTTAGGCAGGGATTGATAAAATAGTTTCGGGGAAGTCCAACTTGAAAAGATCAAATCAGATGTTTGTGAAGATTTTCAGTCAGTGTTCAACAGCATGCAACAGTAGTTTTCCTGCATTTCGCCTGGATAGTGGCTAGACACAAGAAGGCTTTTGCAGCCTCTGAAATGATAAAGGAATATATCCTTGTAGCCAGTGACATATCATTGGAGCACAATGACACAATGCTAGTGGAAAAGATGAAAAGTGGAGCACTCAATGAATTTGAAAAGATTTTCTTCCTTGCACATGTCAGACAATTGAGATACTGTGCGATAACACTGTATGATCACATTCCTACTAATCTTGAGGGAAAATACAGACCCTTTTTAGCCACATGGTTGATTATTCTATTTTTAATTGCTACATCCCTTTAAAAAAGAAATGCAGGGTTTGATCCATCATACATTTACATGAGAGTAGTGTGGGTACCTCAATTACTAAGGGCATGACAAGCATTTAACTTATGGTTTTTGGAAGTTATCCACATTTCTTTATTGCTTTTGGTAATGAAAATGGAATTAGGATATTCATAAGCTGAAGTATACACTATCCTGCTTTTCTAATAAGGAATAAAAGAACCCCTTTAGCATTATCTGATAAATCAGTTACATTATTAGGCAGGGTTGTTGCTGAACTTTGTGAACAGGCTGTTCTCAGTTTCTGATGTGGGTTCTTCCCACTGTGAATAAAACTACAGTTGTCCTCTCTTCTGACCAAACACATTAAGAGCCAGTTGGTGTAGTTCGATTCGGGTTCGATTCTGTACCCCACCACCACCATATGCAGCCAGCTGGGTGATCTTGGGCTCACCACGGCACTGATAAAACTGTTCTGACCGAGCAGTGATAATAGGGCTCTCTCAGCCTCACCCACCTCACAGGGTGTCTGTTGTGGGGAGAGGAAAGGGAAGATGACTGTAAGCCGCTTTGAGCCTCCTTCGGGTAGAAAAAAGTGGCATATAAGAATCAACTCTTCTTCTTCTACTACTTCTTCTTCTTCTTCTTCTTCTTCTTCTTCAATTTGATGTAAAATTGATGTCTGATTTTCATTCGTTGCATGTAACTGATACATACTATTCATAGATGCACAGGGCTCCATTTACTGCAAGACCTCTTGCAATCTGGAGCCTTGAAGCTTAAAAAAAATTGGGGGGGGATATGATTTGTTGGGGGGGGGAGGCAGGCCTTATGGGCAAACTGGTGGGTAAAAGTTTATTTTGTGCTCTGTCTGGGCGATTGTGTGTCTTGCTAGCTGCCCTCATCCTGCTAGCACTACATGGCAGGGGTAAACCAGTTTTGTGGATTCCCCTGCAAGCGCTTTAAAATGGAAGATGTAGCAGCTGGTTTGCAGATGTAACTCTGGATGTTTATGATGTCGTGCAAAATGCCATAAAATATGACGTTTGCAAAGGTTAAGACTCCCGCATCTTTAATCAGGTGTGAAATGGCCCTATGTTGTACCCCTTCAAATTTTCAGCTCTAACTACACCAACTAAGGAATGTATGAGCAGCTCTTAGGTTGTACTTGCAAAGGAAATGCATTGGGAATGGCATGTGTTAATCTATACCCTTTGGAAAATACAACCTCCCAAGGATTTCAATGTACATGTAACTCTACTTCAGTATCCCAGGTACAGTCTGAAAATGATTACATTCCTCATGTTGAAAAATGAAGCTTCCCTGTTTTGAGTAACTCTGGTCTTGTCCAGTTTGAAGAATTGCTTAACAAGGGATAATCCCAGCAGGAGAGCCATGTTAGTCAGTGACAGAAAAATCAAATAGAAGTCCAGTAAAATTAACACAATGTATTCCAGCATGAACTTCTGTGAAACAGAGCTCACTTCATCAGATGCATGGAGTATATGTTAATAATAGATAACAGAAAATATTAATTTTTAGTTTAGAAATAAAAGAGCACATGCAACTATTGTTTTGCAAAATGTGCAAAACACATTTGTTCAGGAAGGCATTCTTGTAGAGTTATAGTGTGATGGATCATCTTGGGAGGTGACCTCTATTAGGGGTAATTAAAATATTGAGCATGAAAGAAGGTGGTAACATTGAGGGGACATCAGAATAAATAAAAAGATCTTCACCCCCTGATTTTGGTTTTGGTGCCAGTAGCAAGAGGGCTTTATCTTGGATGTCTACCCACATAATCCCAGAAAGTGGGAATATGTGAAGCAAGGCCTTCAAAGTTGACCATAGGTTAGATTTATAGGGGAGTAGGTGGTCATTCTGGTATGTTGATCCTAAACCATATAAGGTTTTACAGGTCATCTCCAGCATCTTGAATTGTGCCCAGAAACAGACTGGGAATAAGTGTATTTGGACCAAGACAGAAGTGACCTGGTTTCTATGACCCACTCCAGTCAGCATGCTGGCTGCAGCATTCTGCACCAACTGAAGTTTCAAAACATTTCTTAACAGTAGCCCCAGACAGTGTCCTTTACAGCAGTGGTCCCCAACCTTTTTATCACCGAGGACCACTCAATGCCGGGGACCACTCACCGGGGACCACTCAACGCCTTTTACTGAGGCCCGGGGGGGTAGTTTACTCCTCTACTCTCAACCACTGCCCTAACGCTCTCTGATCACTATGGTAATGTTTAAACATCTCTTCAAAATAAGATACAGACACGCCACAACAATGAACATAAGGAACATTTTATTTTCATGGAAATTTTAACTCATGACAATGACAAATCAATGGGAACCCTGAGCTTGTTTCTCTGCAATGAGATAGTCCCATCTGGGAGTGATGGGAGACAATGACACCCGAAGTGTGTTGTAAGGGGCCGGGGGGGATGAAGTAAAGGGCCGGGGGGGGGGGAGAAGGCGTCCTTCAGGGCCCACCTCCAATTAGTCGAAGGACCACATGTGGTCCGCAGCCCACAGGTTGGGGATCACTACTTTACAGTAACCTAATCTAGATGTGATCCCAGCCTTACTAGGAATCATTGCTGTTAGACTCAAATGTTATGCTATTTTGTAATCCACTTTCTGAATTGTTCTATCTGACTCATGATCTGCCTTGAGTCGCCATGTAAAACACAGATTATACAATTTAATAAATATACATTCCATGACCCAATGAAGTGAGCTCTGACTTGTGGAAGATCATACTGGAATAAATTTTGTTTGTCTTCAAAGTGTCTCTAGATTTCTGTTCAATCTAACCAAAGAGGGGAGTTTCTAACATCATGCTGGTTTTCAACAACAATATAACACTGCAAGCTGGGGTTAGGATTGTTGCATTCTGGCCTTAAATGTTCTTTGGATGAAATTCTGGACCATGAAAACCAGCCTAAAGGCCACAGTTTATAGTAACAAAACCAGAGAAAAATATGACTTCCACTTGTATTCACTGATGGCAATGAACCAAGACAAAACAGGGTTGCCTAACAGGAGGGCAGTTACGGTCCGGCAAGGAGGAATCATAGAATCATAGAATCATAGAATCATAGAGTTGGAAGGGTCCATACAGGCCATCTAGTCCAACTCCCTGCTCAATGCAGGATTAGCCCTAGCACATGAACTCTTGTTTGGCACTGAAGTGGCCACAGCTTTATTAACACCCCAGCAGGAGTGCCTGCACAGCCCGGGGAGAAACCTATGTTGAGCACTCAGCATCTCATAGCTACTGGGACCAGAATAAGAGAAGGCAGCCTTATATTGGCGGACCCAATGGGCGTGAGTCTCTGTTGGGTTCCCCCCAGTTGCCCAGTGATGTGAACTGGCCTCCTCAGCTGGGGTGGCACCGTGGTTCTTATTGCGTTTTCTTCAAAGATATCTTACAAAATGTCTAAAGGCACTGCTAGTAATCCTCACCCTGGGTGATACCCTGCTAATCATCCTCACCCTTGCTCACATTAAAGTGTTGCATCAAAAACAGACACTGTCTTTACAATTTTTACAGGTGAGACCTTTCTTTTGTTCTCTCCCTGTATGTGCATGCACATGTGTTTGTATGTGTGTGAGAGAGGGAGAAACGGAGACAGACAGACAGAACTTATACTCATTTTTATCCTAGGCAAAAGAATTCTAGCCAAAATTGTAATCAGGATGCAAATGCTCTGTACAGTACATCCAAAAGAATACACAAAGGTATGCCTTGTGTCATATTTCCATAACAGTTTGCTAGTACTCTTGTGCACTAAATGAAATTTTGTACATATGGATGTGTGGGTGTTTGCTTTTCAGACTAATCAAGTGTTGTTTATGAAACAGGGAAATTATAGATTTTCTTTCACACACACCCCTTTTGTTCAAGGTCTCAGTAATGTTTCCTTATGCCTTCAAACAGTGCTTGGATCCCTTGCACCTGTGAAGCTGTTTACTCAGCTATGAACACAATTATGACACACAATAGCTGTTGCTTTTGAAATAAACATCTGGAAAACCTTCTGGGTGCTGCATTGATTCAGAGAATGGCAGCCTTGGACTGTTAATGACAAAAAGGCTAATTTCTCTCCTTGTCTGTTGGCCTGTATAAATACATAACCAAATTAAAGAGTGTAATACTGGAAAGTCTTGAATAAGACTTTATTTATTAGCAAGTGAAGTAATGTCCCTAGAAACTCTATGAAAATATTGCATGTTGCAATCTCTTTGTTTCACTCCAATAAATCAATGCAGTGACTAATATTTGTGTACTGGGTTCATTTATAACAATTATTGTATACATGCCAGAACTCAGTGCTCATCCCGTCTGTTACCTCAAAGACAAAATTCTTCAGTGACTCTTACCGCTTTCCCAAGATCTCAAGAATACTCCTTCTAAAACTATGCACACTGATGTCTTTTTTGGGTCATAGGCTTGGAACTGTGTTCCTGAAAATAGGCTTGGAACTGTGTTCCTCTGCCCCCAGTCTGGCTGTTCCTGCTGCAATAGGGCTCTGCTAGGCCCCCCAACTCCTTACTTGGGCTCTGGTGCTCTGCAAATACTTAAACCAATCCTGCTTCCTCCAGAAGAAATTTTAGTGGAAAGGAGTCTTTGAATCTTCTACACAGCATTGGAAAGGATGGGTGGGCCCAGGAGCCTTTAAAAGGTGCCACATGCGAAGGGCCCAGCCTCTTGCGCCAGACCTGCCACCAGAACAGCTTCCCTCCCTCCCACCCATCCTGTTACGTTATGTTGGCTACTACTGTTTATGTCTGAATGGCCACTGTGAAATGTCTGGATTGCATTTTGTCACAGCTGGTGTTTTTGGCACGGGATGGAGTCTGTTTGGGGGGAGTTCAGTCTGTGCATCTGACTCCCCAGGTTAGGGACCTCCATATGAGTTGGCAATTCTGCGAGTGGGCTGACACGGCAGGGGAAGCTTGGAGCTCCCAGTGCCAGGTAGCCCTGGGAGGGACCAAGGGAAGTGAGCACCTCTCCTTGGCACCCCAATGTTTACAGTTCTGGGTGGCCTGGGGTGGAGCCAAGGGATGTCTGCGCTTCCTCTTGGCACCCTAGGTGGACACTTCCCTATGGTAGGAATCCAGTGGCAAGAGGACCCACGTTCCCAGCGGGGGAACTAGGTGGGCCCTAGGGTGCCGCTGTACATTTCTCTTGGGTGGGATCCCAGCAGCAAGGGGTCCCACATTCCCAGTGGGGGAACTGGGTGGCACCGCTGGGGTCTGGGTTCTTGTGGTCATCTGACTACAAGTTCGGCTCCCTCTGTCATGCTGTTCCAACACTCCTGCAGAGTAGTAATAAAGCTGTGGCCTTGTTTAAGCCAATGGAAATTTGTCTGTGTGTGTTCCTTGAGCCCAAGGTGCCCTCCTGCAAGTCAATAACTTTCTGAGTCTTTTCATGAAAGAACCGAGGCATGCATATGCACACATAAAACCGTAGATACATTAAAATGTACTGGTTCTGATGTTATTCAAGAAAGGTATGGCATGGTGGAAGAAGAAGAAGGCCGCTAGAATTCAAAAGCTGCATTCAAAGCAAATACTGGGACAGCTGGAGGGCAATATTTTGTCTGTTCTGCAGACAAAATTCAGCATCAAAGTATCATGCTGGTAGCATGGAAAGCCCTTAAGTTTGGTTTGTATATTTCCTGACATTAAATGGATTCAAGTCACTGTTTAATTTAGGCTAAGTGCTTAACACTCATCGCAAGACTACAGGAACCACCTTGAGACCCGGTGTGTACTATGACCAACACTGTCCTGGGGCAAATTATATTATCTCTCTACAATTGCACCTGTCTAATCAGTTACACTTTCCATGTAGCAAAATTTGTGGCTAGATGCTATAGACTGAGTATCCTTATGGAAATGTACTAAATTTACAGGTGGCCATCTGGTGCTGGAATCCACTCATGCTCCCAAGAGATATCTAAATATTTCTGAGCTATAAATAGACACATCAGTGTGCCCTAACCCTTCAGGATTGTGTTCTGATTTCAGAAAAATGGCATACCCTATACCCCCAAAGATAAGAAAAACCCAAGTATCACTTCACTATAATGGGGAGGAAATGGTGGGTTTTTAAAAAAAATAACAAAGAACTAAAAGAAAATGAAAGAGAGCAGGTGCTTAGAAATGTCTCCGTTAGTAGCGACCATATTAGTCTTCCAAAATATAAGTAGGCATTTTGGACAGCTGTGTAGGTTAAAACTGTAAGCTCAGCAGAATACAGCAAAGCTGATATGGAATAGTTTTAAATGTCTTTCCCCTCATAACTAGATTATTCAGTACAATGTCATTTGCCGCCACTGACATTTTCTTTAAAGTCATAAAGGCCCACGCAGTAATAAAAGGGCTCAGAATAAAATTAGGAATATCATGTATAAATTATCTTTAACCTTAGCTTCATTTGGACGGTGACTTTTTAGACCTGATCAATTTTCATGAAACTATCCACATAAAACTGTGAAAAAATATTTGATCCTTGGCTCTCATAAAGCTAGCTTGATACTAGCTTGATGCTTAGTGCTGCTTCTGGTGGCAATCTCTGTGGGCAATTCAGCAGAGCCGCGGAAAACCCTGAGGCCTACTGTAATCTTTCAGACCATTGTAAGGGACCCCTGCATGGAGATATGCTTATTTTACAGTGTGCCATACAGAGAAGACTATTCCGCATCCTTTTCCTTATTCTATTTTGTGTATAAAAGCATCCCTTGCCCATGTAACACTGGACCAAAGACTGCTTTGAGGTGTCAAAAGGCATTTTTTATCCCTGAAGCAAAACAACAGTGTCCTTTAGTGCAGCCCAAATGGGAGACTATCTGGGAACCACGTGTGGATGCCCTGAATTTTTGGGAGAAGACATGGAACACAAGTATGATGAATCAGTTTTCTGGAGGTATAGCTGTATTTGTTTTGTTTTTTTTGTTTTTTTTGCAATAAAAACAAATAGGAGTCTGGTGTCACCTGGAAAATTAACATTGTTTTAGTCTTGTTCAAATTGACCAAAGCTGTATGTGCGTGGAAATTACATGTGTGGCCCGACAGACATTACACTGCCACTGTGCATATCAGGAGCATCAGGATTGGTACATGCACATATTGGTAAGCTGTAGACGGAGAAGCCTCGCTGGGTGAATCAAGCCTCGCTGGTTCGTTGCTTTCCCTGCTTGCTCTGGTTCGGTAAATAAAAGCAGGTCCCTTCCAAACATTAACTAGGAAGTAGCATCAGCACTGGTCTGATATGAGGTATCATAAGTCTGTGCTCCTGTCCTGAGCCTGCGCTCCCCTAAGACTGCTCTGTGTTAACTAAACAGGAGTCCTCTCATTAAGTAACTTCAAGTGCAATCCTAAACAGATTAGACTGCCCGTTCTCCCCAAGTTTTGAGTGAAAATACCTTTTTATAGCCAATTGTGTATCACTTTCTTGCAAGGTATCCCATTCAGTCCGTGTGGCATTGAACTGCACAAAGAATAGTAAACCAGACTAATGCCAGAAACCACATTATGCAATTAATTTTAAATGATTTTCTGTAGTTATTATCTAACACCTTTGTTCCTCTTTCCGTTTCTCACTCTTTCTCACTGTCTCCTTTTGATTGCATAGCACATGTTCTCTGGCACAAAAACGCATTGCTGTCAAGCCCCATGGTTTTGCGGGGGTGGGTGCTTTCAAAGCCCCCTCAGATAGAGACATTCTCATTATATTTATTCATGATATTGATGATTAAGGGCCAGATACTTCCAGCCAAGTCAATGCTACTCACTGATTTTTCTGTGCTTAGTGAAAAATGTCCGAACACCCAAATACTAAGTAAAGATCAGCATAGGACAAAGTAGTTTGGCAATGATGGATCTTTCCTCTCCCGAGCATATACAAATTCACCCTCTCATCAAGCTGAATCCACTTGAAAGATTTGCTTCCCCCTTGCAATTCTAAGATCCTTAAATCATCAATATGTTTGCCAAGGAGTCCTCAAATATGGATACACTGAGGCACTGTGTCTGAACATATGTTTGCACTGCTGATGGCTGTAAACTATGATAAGTTTCTGCTGCATATTAATGGAATATTTATACATGGTAATTTACCAAGCACGAGTCATTTATCTAATAAAAATGTTAATTACAACTTCCTAGGTATATTTATTTACAAATTGCCATAGAATGTACAATAAAATACCATTCTCTCTTCCCTACCCCCACAGAAAATTCTCCACCCATCTTTTAATGAGATTTCATAGGCAAGGAGATCTTTAAAATTATGATTCCAAAGCTCATCTACTGATTTTATAAATCTTAAATGAGCGAAATACACTCCTCAGGTACCAAGAATATTTCTGACGTATCACCACCAACATCCCTGTACTGAGGGAAAGTTTTGGAAAGCTGGTAAAAAATAAAGAAAGAAATATTTCACTGCTGAGATCAAAGTTCATCGTTCCTGGCCTTTTCTGCTGCTGGAATGGTGCTTTTCAAATGGAAATCTAGCACTCCATTCAGTTTTCATCAACAGTACAGAATCTGAGCACTTCTGAAAGTTAATTCAGTAATGAAGTAATGTTGAGATAACCTGCAGAGTATCTGGACCTGCACAAACACCCTATGGACATATTACAGGGAACTTATGCTCATGTTGGGGTTTATGGTTGTTTGGATGGGAAGTTCCATAATGGCATGAGTAATGTACTGTCCAGCTTTGAGATGTTATTCTTACAGAATGTAATGCTGATTCCTGGCATAGGAATTTTACATATAACAGCTCTGACCACAAAAACTAGTAAACTGGTAACCAAATATTCATAACAGTGCTAAAGCCTGCAGCTACCCACAAGGAGTATGAATTGCAAGGTTCATGAACAAGCATGGCAGATATATGCATATGGAACCCTATTCTATGACATTATTTATTTAACTAATTTATATACCATCCCTCGATAACCAGCTGACTTGGGATGGTGTACTGTCATGGCCCAGCTAAGCTTAGCTGAGGACTTGTCAGATACGTAGTCAGATTTCAGAGTATTTGCAGGACCCAATTTAAGGCTGCACCTGTAGGATCAGAATGCAGATATTCCTAGAGTCTTTACAGGATGAGGCTCAGAGGCTCAGAAAGTCCAGGCCAGCTCAGACCATGAGTCACAACTGAGCATAAGTACTGAGGTCCTCCAGTCTCCTGGTATCAGGTCAGTCAAAGGAGGCTCAGCACCAGATAACTCACCCACCTTGCCTCTAGAGCAGTGAAGAAAAAGGCTGTGGTTGGCTGGCAGTTCAGGGTCATGCCAGTCTCAGCTCTAATAACTTGTAGGAGCCAGGCTGAGACTTAGACAGAGCTGCACTGGCAGGCAGGGCCTCTGGCTTGAAAAGGAGGAAGAGACTGAGTTGCATTGTAACAACAACATTTTATTATTACCCCAGTGTCACGGACCATATTCCTGTATTGTCTTGACCTTGGCACCTGATTTTGGACTTGTCTTCTGCTTGGCCTTTGGAGTTGGCTGCTAGCGTTTGTTTTGAACTTTTGGCATGATCGGGACTGTTCTGAGCCCTTGGCTTGTGTGCATGGGTGTGTCTATGATATGAACAACCATAAGATACATCATTAAAATCATAGACCTGTAAAAAATTAACCAATAAAGTAACATTTAAACAATTTAAAACCACAAATCTTGATCACAACTGAATTAGTTAGCAGTAGTCCCAATGGGAATTGGAGAAGAGAAGGAGAGAGTAAAGTGAGGGAGGCCCAGTCTGGTTGTATTGGTTGGGTTTCTGCTGTTCTCAACCATAAGCTTGGTGGAAGAGTTCTATCTTGCAGGCCCTGCAGATCTTGTTGAGTTCCATCAGGGCCCTGTTCTTATCTGGAAGCTCATTTCTTCAAGCAGAGGCCAGGGCTTAGAAGGCTGAGGCCAAGCATACATCTTTGGGACTTGGGAACATTCAATCAGTTGGAATTAGCTGATCATAGCACTCTCTGAGGGACATACTCAGGCAGGCAGTCCTTCAGATTCACAGAGTCCTTGATTCACATATGGCCTTGAAGGTCAATACCAAAACCTTGAACCAGATCTGGAATTCAACTGGCAACCAATGCAGCTGCTGAGAGGCAGTCCTTATATGGGCCCTCCAAGGTGTTTGTGTGAGAACCTAGGCAGCTGCATTTTGGACCAGCTAAAATTTCTGGATTAGGGACAAGGGAAAAACACACATAGACCAAGTTACAGTAGTCTAGTCTGGAGGTGACTATTGCATGGATTACTGTGGCCAGGTGTACAGGGGCCAAATAGGCTGCTAGTAGCTTATCTTGGTGAACATGGAAAAATGCTAGCTGTGCTACTCTTGTGACTTTAGCCTCCATGATAAGGGAGGCATCAAAATTGCACCCAGGTTCCTGGCTGGCTGTGCAGTTGTGTTGCACACCATCCAGCATGGGGAGGCATGCTTCCTGATTTGGCTCCAGAACCCTGGCCACAGGACCTCCATTTTCAAAGGGTTCAGTTTTAGTTGGCTTGTTTTTAGCCACTCCACTATGGACTCCAGGCACTGGGCTAATGAGCTGAGAGGGGCATCTGGCCAACCATCCATCAAGAGATAGAACTGGTTATCATCAGCATATTGATGACATCTTAGCCCAAAACTCTGGACCAACTAGGCAAGAAGGTGCATAAAAATGTTAAATAATGTTTGGGAGAGAATTGCATCTTGAAGAACCCCACATTGGAGGTGGTATCTGTGCAACTGATTCTCCCTGATAGCAACCTTTTGTCCTTGATTGTGGAGAAAGGGGATGAACCACTAGAGGGCTGTCCTCTGTATCAATGAGGATGTGAGCAAGAAGCTCATGTTCTACCATATCAAATGCTGCTCTGAGACCAAGTAACACGGAGCTTGGCAAACTTATTTGGGGCTCAAGTGGACAGCTATTTTTCATACCATCATAATGAATACCATACCTTTTATGCAATCCTAAAGAGACATGGACTATAATTTTATTAGCTGCTTCTCATAAACTGGTTTTTAAGATTTTTATTTTTATATAGACCAGTTCATGTGTTTTATTCCATTGGATTCCTGAGCCCTTTGTGACTTCTAAGATTTATTCTTTGGCTCTCTTTTTTAACCATGCCTATAGCACATTATAGCCTAGCTGCCCTTGTGCCATAAAACTGCTGCTACTGCTACTAAAACTTAGAGTCAATATCTTCAACTGCCTCTCCAGAACTCTTGAAGCACTGATGAATTATGTCCATTGAGGGCTGCTGAGCAAATACCTCCCTCTTTCAAACTGACCAACATTGTTCTTGGCAGCTTTCTTTTTTCTGGCTTAAATCTTGCTGCCCTGAGTTCTGGCCTCCTCCATTCACTACTTGAAACAACACTGGAATCCTGCAGTCTGTGTTAAAACATTACTGCATTCCTGCCTCTCCTCTCAGACAAGAATCAATGACTGCTTGTGCCATCACACAGGCAATCAGGGAACTAGTGGCCCTAAGTGAGAGAGAGGGAGGAAGCAGGGCTGGTTTATCCATGTAGCACATGCTATGGGTCCCATGTTTCCAGGAGTCCCACATGGTGCCTTTCTCACCATGGATCAGGGCTGCAGCGTCTTTCTTCTCCCCTTTCCCTCTTTAAGGATACTCAGAGGAACATGCCTTTCCACTCTACGGGACTCCTTCCACCCCCAGTCCGGCTGCTCCTGCCCCAATTGTACTCTATTAGTTCCCGTGCATCCATAAACTGGCTCTAGTTAAGAAGGAGAAGGAGAAGGAGAAGGAGAAGGAGAAGGAGAAGGAGAAGGAGAAGGAGAAGGAGAAGGAGAAGGAGAAGGAGAAGGAGAAGGAGAAGGAGAAGGAGAAGGAGAAGGAGAAGGAGAAGGAGAAGGAGAAGGAGAAGGAGAAGGAGAAGGAGAAGGAGAAGGAGAAGGAGAAGGAGACTCAACCTGAAGAAGTGCTACGGGACCTAGGAATCCTTAAACTACTCCAGGCAGGAGGGGATGTACATGCTCTTTATCCAGGGTCATCCGCATCTTGGAAGTGAGAGGAAGGGAAGAAGCCTTGTTGGGCTCCTCCGTAGTCCTACCATGGGTGCAATACAGGACTTTGCATTTACTTCTTATAGAAAGAAAGAAAACATAGAATCATAGAATCATAGAGTTGGAAGGGGCCATACAGGCCATCTAGTCCAACACCCTGCTCAACGCAGGATTCGCCCTAAGCATCCTAAAGCATCCTAAAACAATATGGAATCCTCAGCAATCCAAGAAAGGCAGAGAAGCACCTAGGAAATACATGCAATAATTTCTCATATTTGTTTTGAGAGAGAAACCACATATATTTCATATAAAGCTTAGAACCATTCATATCAGCTACATATAAATTTCCCTATGAATATTCCATTCCAGAGGTGACCAAACTGCGACTCTCCAGATGTCCACAGCTTGGCCACCCCTGCTGAATTAATGGATATAGCCATATAACCTTTTCTGTTGCAGTGCTCCATCCTGTTCTCTGTCTACTAAGTACTGTAAGAAATGAAATCCCAACCTCCTTTAAAAAAAAGAAAAGAAAGATAGACAAAAAGAAAGAAACCTACATGAAACTACTGCTGGGTGTTTGAGGCTTTATAATTTCTTTTCTGCACAGACAGGACTTCCGAAATTATGATGTCCTTGCTGGGCTACAAAGATAGTTGAGGGTAAAATATTTCAAAGGCAATTTTAATGAAAGGGAAATACTGACAGGGAGAACACAGTGTATTGTGACACTGTATTACTGTTCAATTTTACGTTTAAACTAAGGGGCTGATCATAATTTATTCTGTCAAAGAAGTGACCTATAAGTAAAGATGAGGAAAAAAATATTACTTGATGATTAAAGGCTCTAAGAAGTATTCTCTATAGTTGTGTCAGTGCTACATAATGCGGTATATGTAACAAAGCCAAAGTGTTTGAAATTTCTCCTAATTATGTGTGGACCCCAGACTACAGGGTCTTGGTGAAAGCATGCAGTGAATTCCAATAATAGGAAGTTCTACCAGACATCCAACTGACAGCATTCTTCTGTGCCCTGGGTGTATTGAGAAAGCAGAGTGGGAGAGGCACTATGGAGTACATCATACCTTCCAGCATGTGCATTTTCTTGCATCAACGCAACCAGTGACAGATTAATCCATAGGGTTACTTGAGTCCAGTCATCACTACAAATTCTCTCTTGCCTCCCAGAATCTGTATGAGTGAATAGGCTTCCGACCAGAAGGATCAGTGTGTTGTAGTAGATGGATTAAGATCTCAGAGACATAAGCTCAACCCCCTACTCTGCTATTAAGCTTGCTGGGTGACCTTGGAACATTCACCCTCTCTGCGTCTATTCTAACTCACAGGGTTTATATTAAGATAATATGAATGAAGTACGCCACCCCAAAAACCTTGGAGGATAAGTGGGATTTAAAATATGCTACAAAAAATCTCTGTGGTAAATATTTGAGTTGGCATAGAAACACTCTTTCTCTTGTTTTTCTTGGTGTGGGGGGGGGAAATGTCAGTGCAATTGCTTCTCATCAATTCCACTCATAGCTGTCTATGCAGACAGCAAATGTCATTGAATGTATCTGAGCTATTTCATAACTTCAATAAGACCCACTATGAAATTAAATGTACTAAATACTGATTTAATGGAAACTAGCATTACCTCCATTTTCAAAGGGTTCAGTTTCAGTTGGCTTAGGCCAGGGGTAGTCAAACTGCGGCCCTCCAGATGTCCACGGACTACAATTCCCAGAAGCCCCTGCCAGCATTCGCTGGAAGGGGCTCTTGGGAATTGTGGTCCATGGACATCTGGAGGGCCACAGTTTGACTACCCCTGGCTTAGGCAACCCAAATAGTGGCTGAACTCTCATGAGAGAAAGAAATCTCATGGGGGTTTGGGAAGCCCTACCAAACATGTGCAATTTGCCATGCTGGTTTTATAAAGGCTTGGAATAACAAGGAAGAAAGGAAGGCTAACTGCACTGATTTCAATCGTGACAGGTAGAATGAGAAGCTGGCAAAGGGTGGGAGGGATCCTTTCCTATCCCTCACCTCAGTTGGTCTTATGGGAGAGCCATTCCTGAACACCATAATAGCCTCCCTTGCATTTCCACTTGCTGGATACTTCTGGCTAGATCCTGTCAAAAAGATCTATGCATGCAAGGAAAGGCAAGTTTTAATAATTCCCCCCTCTTGCAGCAGCCCACCAATTCACCCCCCCCCATCCTGCTCCTAGGAGTCCCTTTTCTTTGGTGACAGCAGTTCACGGGACAATTCTGTTAGGTTAGTCACACTTTGTCCTGGCCTGGACGGGCCAGGCTAGCCTGATCTCATAAAATTTTGGAAACTAAGCTGGATCACCTCTGATCAGTATTTTGATGGGTGACCACCAAGGAATACTGGGTTCATTAACCAGAGGCAAGCAACTGCAAACCACAGCTGAACTTCTTTTGCTTTGAAAAACACCATAAATTGGCTGTGACTTGATGACAAAAAAAAGGGGGGGGGAGTCGTGTTTCCATGCACAGAAGCTTTAGACAAGATCCAGCCTTTAGATGGAATACAACCATGGGATTGGATTATTCTTATTATTTATTAAATTTCTAAACCTCCCTCCCAAGACCATATCTGGAAGTACCATTCATTTCCCAGAAGGAATGTCCAATCACAATTACCACTATTGTGCATGTGAGAGAAGGCCAAACTAGATGTGCTTATTTTAAAACACAGGTTCCCCACAACAGTTATGGAGAATGGTTCTTTTTAAAAATAAAGGACATATTTAGATCTGGAACAATGTCACAGGAGAAGAATCCTGTCTGTCCCCTAGCCATTTTCTTGTACCAAAACAGCCTGGGAGGGGAGTTGTTTCCCCATTTTTCCTGCCCCTTGTGCACAGAATACTCCAGAAATGGCTGGGAAAGGTGGCAGCTGCCCTTCCTCCCACTGCAGGAGAGTTCTAAGCTCAAATGTGCTTGCTTTTTTTTTTAAGCCATTCCCCACTCCTGCTGTATGGCTGCAGATAATTCAAGTTGTGTTCAGGGAAGAAGTACATTAATTTTGCCCAGAGAGAAATATGAAGTACTTCACAGTTATGCTAAGAAAGTGGGATATAGGCATACATGAAGCTACCTCATACTGAATCAAACTCTTGGCCCATCAAAAACGATATTGTCTACGCAGAGTGGCAGCAGCTCCCCAGGGTCTCAGGCAGAAGTCTTACACATCACCAGCAGTTTGATCCTTTTATCATAGTGACACTGCTTTACCAAGGCCAAGTACCAGAAAACAGAACTCTTTCTGTTAAATAAGAATGTACTGATACACTGTACCAGCATTGTGGTACAATGTTCTGGTGTTACAGAAGTTTGAAGAAGACTTTGATATGCCATCATTTTCAATTCTGGAATAAATGATAGTCCCATCACACATACTGGAGAGCATTAGAAGTTCTCGTTTCAATTTATTTCTAATGATGAAACGTTTTAAGTAAGCCGTCATTGAACAGCTGAAATAGTTAGAGCTGCTGGGAATAGGCATTTCGGAAACACAACTCACATATGTAATAGAGTGGGAGCCACTTCCCCTGTGGGACAATGAGAAGCATATATCAAGGGCCATTCCACACATGGAAAAAAAGTAGCATTATGCAATGGCGTAAAACTATAAAAAAATTGCGCCTCTGGCCATTTCACATCTGCTGGGTTTCTTGCTTCCAGCTGCTGCCTTCTCGCCTTTCTAATCACTCTGCATGCCTTCTTGAAATGGCAGAGGAGAAGAACACACTATATATGCTACTGTCCTCTGCCATTTCAATCAAGTAGGCAGCCAATCACCTTTCTCCATGGTTTAAAGGGCCCACAATGTAAGCTAATTTTTTATTTAAGTAAAACTTCTCCATTACTACGCCTATAATCATAGATACATAGTGCTTATTTTACTGCAACCCACTTTGGATTTATGAGCCTTGAAGCTTTAATAAAGTAATCTTGTTCCCAGTTTTTTTTTGGGGGGGGGATGTTTAGAGAGGCATGCTTTGTGTGTTAACTGGTAAGGTAAAAGGTAAAGGTATCCCCTGTGCAAGCACCGAGTCATGTCTGACCCTTGGGGTGATGCCCTCCAGCGTTTTCTTGGCAGACTCAATACAAGGTGGTTTGCCAGTGCCTTCCCCAGTCATGACCGTGTTAACTGGTAGATACATTTTTTTTGCTTTGCGATTTAATGATTTAACGCCTATTCGTTGCTCCAGGCAGTTTGCTTCAAAAAGAAAAAAAAAGGAGAGGGAGGCAGGTGCGAGTGTGGGTGCTGGAGGCAGAGATAGCTCTACTTCACCTCCACACATTTTCTTTGCATGTGGCTTGCTGGTTGCTGTTCTTTGCCCACACTACGTATTTTGGGGAATCCACTTTATATACTCAGCACTGTTAGCAGTAACAATCAGATAAATTCTTGTATTGTTGACAGCATTATAAAAAGGTTTATATTTTAAGTTAAAGATAATTTGTGAAACCAATTACATCTTTTCAATCCCAAATCATCTTCCCCAACAATATTATGCCACCATTACTTGTTTTTAAAGTACCCAGCAGGGCAAAACCTAAGCATGCTTATCCAAAGTCACTGTCATTGTGTTTTGTGGGCATACTCCCTTGTAAATGTGTGCAGGGTTGTGCAGCTAAATCTCATTAAAGACAATGAAGGCATGAAGTTTAGGTAGGAACAGGCTCAGTGACTGGCCAGTGCAAATTGTACTGTGGAATAAGCAATTTAATCATCCGGGAGCAAAGAAATTCTTCCTCAGTGAGGCAGTCTGGAAAAGGAGTCCAGGTAACACTGTTCCCTTTAATCTGTGCTGTCATTTTTGTGAATGCGAAACTTTCCTGTAAGGCCGCAGATGTCAGGACAGTGGTAACAAGAACATGTTTGGAGCACAAGAACCTAGTTATAATGAAGAGGTGATAGCAGAAGGAGAAAGCAGGAATGGCGTCTCAGTTTGACATATCTGTGAAAAGTTTGTGACCATTCCAGATGAAAGGCTGAGAATATGAAGTGTTATCATGACAAGTGACTGACATGCTCTTTCATGGAGGGGCTGCCAGGTAACTGAGTAATTCAAATTCAGTAAGCAAGTGCAAATTAATTTTTCATATAGTAATGGGGGTGGGGGGGCATGCAGAGCACCCTGTTATTCTGCTTTTTCTTCAATTATAAATAGTCAAAAGATATAATTTTCATTTAAGGAATGCTATTATGAACAGATGCCATAACTAGTTATTTAGACATTGGAATAGTTTTTGTGCAGATCATGTGGATTGTTACAGTTAAGAAGAATAGATCCCCTGGCTTAACATTGTAGAAACCAAATAATTTAATTCAGATTAACTGTGAGTACTTATTACTTGTCTACTCTGCTTCATATGTATTCTTTATTTTGTTTTAATCTTCACTGCAGCTCTGAAAAGCAGGCCACCTTTTTCACTGTACAGGTGGAGTGCTATAGTAAGTCATGTCCATCCCATGAGTTCATGATTGAAAGTATGTGCTTTTAAAGTTGAGTTACTTACCCAGCAGATCTCTTCTAAGAACATTTTTTCATGAAGCGAGCATTCCTGAATGACCTGAGTAGGATTTGGAGTTGAGCTGCATACAATGTCCTATCCATATGTATCATACAGTTCATGGCTCTCCTAGGAATTTTTCCAAAGAGCACACAGTTTTCATCCCCCCCCCATTTTAACTTTCTAACAACCCTATAGATTAGGCTTAGAAAGTAAGTAACTGATGACACCATTTCTGCACCAGAGGCTCTGCGCCGGTCTGCAAACTACAGTTTGAGCCGAGGCAGGTTGCCCCGCCTCTTCCTGCTCCTGCATGGGAGAGTTTGGGGGCCAGTGTGTATTTTGTCCACCCTGAATTTGTGCTTCTGCATGGGAACTGGGACACCAAAGTTCCCAGAGCAGAAAAAGTCTCAGTGACTGACTTTTACATTCTAGTCAGCACCCCCTTCCCCTCCCCTCCCCAAAAATGATGCCAGGGCAGGGATTTGAACCAAAGTCTCTTCAATCTTATTCCACAATATAACCACAGAACATTCTCTGGGAGGAAGAAAATAACTAAATGAGACAGTCAAACAAGAATAAGTAGGTCCTTGACCCAGTCATGTCATCCTGCACTTAGGAAAACAGAAAGGTAGAACAGTGGTTAGGAGCCATCCTTCTGACGTCACATTGGAATCAGATTTTCAGGCCATACCTGTTAATATAATAGGGCAAGCTAGTCACTATGGGTGCCATGCCCAGAGCAAAGAAAGAGACAAAAAGCAAAGATTTTCTTATTTTGTTATCGGTCTAATTTTCTACTGGGAATTTTGTACCATTGGTTATTCAGAAGAATCAGAAGTTGTTCTAGGAAGAGTTTAAACCTTTCAGGGGTTTTACATCTGTGAACTGAAGAAAACCTTCCAATATAAACCGGCCCTTATTTCAGACTCATTGCTCAATTGAAATAATTATTTTAATTCTTTCATACATAATACATAACACACAGCATACATTTCCATATCAAGAGGAATCTTGCTTGAGAAAAGGCTTCTGCTGCCTTGTTATCACAATATTGTCATTGTTGCAAAACCATAGGAGGTGTGTATGAAAAAGTTACGGCTGCTGAGCTACTATCACTGCACAATTTAATTTCTCGGCTTAAAAAGGGAACAATGGCAACATCCAACATCAACAATCACTGGGTAATTGCTGTGCCCTAGTAAGAGAATTGTGTTCGGTAATGAAAATTATTCAATATAAGGTCTGTGGTGTTGTATTAATTTTCTAAAATGTATTTGATTTAAATTTACTCTGTTTCTTTGGACTCCCTGGGATTTTTATAATATCATCACTGGAAGCCAACTACTTGAGCACAATAAAGAGATTTTTTTCCTGAAAAGGATGACAAGTATTGAAATCTGTGATTTATCTCATATATATCTCATTCCACCCCACAGATTCCTTCAGCCTATATCATCAGTAGCTATCTGGTCTGCAACCACATGCTGGCAAAAGTGCTGTCCTTTCCCTACTATTGCAGGTCAGGAGGACACATTCTGAGGGCTTAAAAAAGATGCCCACACCAAATCTTTCAGCAGTAAATATTGCCACAGCTTTATTAAGATACACAAAGGAGTGTCAAGCACTTCATGGGCGGATCCTGTCATCTTGTGGTCAGCTGAGCACAAGGGAGCCCCTTACTAATGCCACTAGCTGGAGCAATCAGCACTCAGTTTATCTTGCTGTCCTGATCCAGTTTTTCCTGGCACCCTGGTGTTAGGACCAACATTGACAGGCTGATAGGGAAACAGTAAAGACTTGAATCTGGAGGATGATGACTGCAATGATAAGAAATGGCACTTGGGCCTTGGGGGATATGTCACAAACGGAGGCAGATAAAAGGAATACACTGAGCTAGTCTCCATGTGGAAACAACTTTGCATGGCACACCTCTCAGCTGAGTGGACCAAGCTCTACCCTTACTTGCTGCCTTGTATTCTGCCTTTGTGAACCCTGCTTGCTCCTACAGCTTGGGACCTAAACCTTGTATCCTTCACCAATTGTTAAGCCCTATACCCTCCTTTCCATGGACTGGACACTTGGATCTCTGACTCTGGACTGGTTTGTAGACATTGCTCCTGTATCTTATTTACTTGCTATATTTGTGTCTTAGAAACCCTGGGTAGAGTAACAGTTCCAGGTTTTGCCCTGAATGCAACAGTAATTCATTTTCTAGATGGTAAAATGTTCCCTCAACTTCTATGGATTATCAGTTTTAAACTGAGCATCTCAGGAGGGCGTCAAGATTGATAATTAATGCATTTATTGTGGTGTTCTATTCCATAATGGAAATATACATGTCTCTTGTGTTTCATTGTTTACAGCAAATGTGAAAGTACATTATAAAGTATGTAAGGGGACCCAGCAGTAAACCATCTTAGGTGACATCATTCTGCCATGACCTAGACGATCATATTTCCAGAAGAAGCGAAGGTCATCAGTTTTTTCCTGCTCTTTTTCTTCATTGTTATGTTTTCTCCCACATGCCATGGAGGTGGGCATAAATAGCTTAAAAACAAGACTATATTTTCTCGACATTATTTTACAAGGGATGTGACATAATAATGGCATCTTCTTTGATTTCCCCACCCCAAATTGATGCATGTTAGAGTTTGGATTAGATAACAAGGATACTTCCACCTTTAGGTGAGGTGCTCTGTTCAGCATATACACATTCTTTGATGCCTTGTGTGATATTGGCCACATGCTATTGCTAACTTACTTGAAGTACTACACAGATAAAGAAATGGGTTGTCCAGCAGCAGACAACATTCCTTTGGATGTGTAAACTTTGCAGGGAAGCAAGGCACCACTGGGATCTGTGTCTTTCCTAGCATCGTGACTCTATAATGCATTTCTTTGAATTAACGATTTCTGGGGAAACAAACTAGCTCATGAGAATAGTCCTAAAGAGCATGTTAGTCAGCTATGCCACAAACAAACAAACAGACAAAGAAAAAACATTTAGATAGAATTTTTAAATGTATTATTAGTGGTTACTTAGGCATCAAGATTGATCATTTCAGATATTTATATTAATAAATAGTGCTTACTTATTGACAAAACCTGCTGGAGGCCTTTGTCATTAAGAGAGTTGAACTGGCATTCACGGGATGTAGTTTCATATACCCATTCAGCTACTTAGGTTGCAGTCCTAAGGACCCTTTCCTAGGGGTAAGGCCCAATGAATAAAATGTCTCTTTCTTAGATGATAAATATTGCTTGCTTAATGGGGTAATCACTGGTTGTGTTCAGAAGAATCTCTGAAACTCCATGACAGACATTGTTCTTGTGCTTGCATAGTCAAATATGACCCATGATGCCTTTTCAACTTTTCTCACAATGGGGGGTACAATCAAGAACTATTTTCCAAAGTCAGAACCAAGATGTCTCATGTTTGAATATTACATCTCTCTTTAGATTTCACATGTAATTACTTATATTGGCATGCATGTGCTCTGTAGCTGTGAATGCCACCCCTAATGTCTGGGATTCTACAGACCTATGCTCCTTCACTATGGCCCAGCAAAATAGAACGACTCTGGGGATATGTTTGTTGGCTGTCCCTGTTCAATTTTAAACTTATTTGAAACCTGTCTTTTCTAATTCTCCTTATTGACTATGCTCCATCCCCCACCCTATTTCTTTTACCTCGAGTCTATGTAATGGGAAGGACTGCTGCACAGTCCTTGGCATGCAGTAGCATTATGGAAATGGACTTGACTGCTAGGTCAAATTCTCACAAAGAAGAACTTACAACTATATACACTTGCCAGCACATTTTTACACTTGCCAGATCTTCTATCACCACTGCTGCCCATTCTTGGAAAACCACTCTGACAAACCCTCTGCAAAGTAGGCAGAATGATCTGTTAGCGGTGACTGTAAAATGTCTATAAATGATCATCAGAGAGTCAAGTACTTCTTAATGGCAGTGGTAATTAGTGCTAGCTAAATATTATGCTGATAACTCTTCAGAAATAAAACTCCATCTCCTGTGTGCCAGCATAGCGATGCAGTGATAATATGCAATGCACTTACATTATCAAGAGCATCATTATGGCCTTGTAATGGTAATGTTGGGGATGTTATATATAGTTAAATTTGTGATATGAATAAAGAATTTACTCATAGGAGATTAAGTATCTGTGACACTACATGGTGTCCTGTGGTCAGAAAATGGGTTGGTTTTCATCTACATGGCGGGTTGCTGGATGGAGATGGAAGAGTTTCCATAACACTTAGAATATAATAATGTGGTATTCAGTTTCTGAAGTCTGAAAATTCTTAAACTATCCAATTTCATCTTCGAAGCATCCTTGAGTTGAAAGTTAGTGATGAGTCTAAGGATATCGACATAATAATTTTAACTAAGAACTCTGAAACCAATGTCTGAATCTATCCAGCTCACAATGCTGACTTTTCTCTTGATGTGAGATGACCATGCTGTTCCTAACATTTGCATTTGGAGCTTGGCATGTATAGATGGCTTGGTAAGTCCCTGGCTCATTTTTAGGGATGGGGACAAACTGAGAAAATACAGTTTGGTCCATGGTTCACTGTGTGCCTGGTTTGGGAACCACAAACTGCTGCTAACTTTTAGCAGCTAAACAAACTGGTTCAGATCATGAAGTTCATGCATGCTAGAGAAACCCAACTGACAGGGGATCTCGAACTGACTTTCCTGTAACAGCTCTTCAAGTTTAGCAAGGATTAGATCAGTGGGGTCCAAGTTACAGCTGCCCAGGAAAGTGCTTTCTGGGGAAATGACAGGTATGACCACCTGTCAGGTGCAGGTTCAGGAATATATAAAAACAGATCCTGTGCTAGCTAGGGACACCAAACTCACAGGGAATCTTTCTCAGATGCTCCTTTACACGTTCTCGAAGTTTCACGCACACGCACACGCACACGCACACGCACACGCACACGCACACGCACACACACACAATTCTTTGAGATTTTGTAAAAATATAGATTGAATGGAGACAGTCTGTTTGGAGATGTATTCATTCACAAACCGGCATGAACCTCCATGAACAACTGGAAACTTTATGGAAAGTTCATGTCAGTTGACCTGCCATGAACTTCTGTTCACAAACTATGAGCCAAATTCTTCATGAACTTGAGCTTGTTCATGCCCACTCCTAATCATTTTTCGGGATTCTTAGAAGTAATTGAGGCACTTGCAGAACCATTTTAATGTCTAGCTTGCTCCTGAGAGCACACACCTCTGAACTCTAGAAACAAACTAGGCAATTAGAAAACCATCTCTATGTGCTTGAATCAATTTATTTTCCTTCAGCATCTGCAGTCACAACAGGCACACTGGGTAAAAAAGGTGCAAAGGAAATCAAGGAATCATTCACTCTTGACTCATGAGTTTCTGTCCTACTTTGCAAAATTTTATGAAAGATCTTCAGATCAAATCCCCAAATGTATAGAGGTATTAAAGTGCAATACTTTATTGTACACATTACAAAGGAACAGCCCATACCATTCCTTCTGATACCTGTGCGTGTCTGTTTAGCCCCTGCTAGTTAGTTCTTATCGCTTTCTTAGAGTTATAGGCTGTATGAGCCCACCACTGTGTCTTCTTGAGAAAAAAAACATACCCATCACTACTATGTGGACCTAAGAGTAAGTAGGTGAGCATCCTGTTCCTGATTTGTAAGCAAAAGGGTGTCAGAAGCAGTTCTAAATTACTTCTTTGGGTGTCCAATACTGTATAAGCAGATTCCAGATGATACCCTTTATTAAATAATGGAGTATTTCAATGCTAAATTAAATGGGTTGGAACCATGGAAATCCACTCATCCATAACTTGAAAAAGAAAATGCATACCTCATAATAAAGGAAAATTAAAGGGAAATGTTCCCAGAAGAACGGGATGATGAAGCATAAATCTGGGGTTATTAATGTGTTAGTCAGGGTTTAGGTATGTACTGAGCAAAATCAAAGATAGAGTCCTTCTTGGCCTGTGCCACTGACTTAAAAAAAAAGTCTTACCTTCTTTCATAATAAATAAATACCCTTTCCATGCCCATGGACAGCTAACACATCTGCAGAACACTGTGCTATTCAATCATTTTTCTTGTTTCCTGTTTTCTGATGCTACTTTTCAACATTCAGGGATATCCTCCCTTTTTTCTATACAGAAAGTTTTGGAAATTTCTGTCTCCCCATATGCAGTGTGAAGAGTTAGAAGAGAAGTAAATTACACTATCAGAATGATTCTGCTCGAGGAATTCGCCTCCAGGACAGCCTCTCATTGCTCTCAGGTTTTAGAGCTGCTTCCATATGACGTTGGCAGCAACCTGGAGCTCTCAAGTGGCTGGCATGAGCTTTAGTCAAATTTGCACTGTGATGAGGGAAATTACCAAAACTCGATTTACACTTCTTGCAATGCAGCAATCCAGAGAGCGAACAGGGACAAGCCTGTGTGGAGGGAGAAATGCTCGCACTTGCACCCGCCTTCTCTACTCTTAATCATGATTAAAAAAAAAAAAATGGTGCAGCTCACATTGCTGTGGGACTGCAACGTGACATTCCCCATGAAAAATAAAAAAATTCTCCTCACTGTGCACGGCCATTTGGTATTAGGCAACCAAAACACATTCCTCTTCGCATTTTCTGGTGGTGGGGTATGAACAGGGAAAGGGGGGGGCATGTGATGAAGAAGCCCTCTCCCAATCAGCTAGACATCCATGCTCTTTGTTTTTAAACCTTACTGTTCACACACAATCACTCATTGGGGTCCAGTTCCTATGGCTAGCCTCTCACAAATCTACCCGAACATAAATAGAGACCAATACATGAAGAATCCCAAAAAAGAGGAGAAATGTTTTATTGTTGTGCCATTTTCCCATAGCAATGTAGAAGTTCTTCCACCAGGTCTTTGGTTGAGGCCAGGTTGAGTTAGAGAACTGCCCCCCCCCCCTTTCTGCTATATCACCTAGTGAATCCTTTGTGGATGGTTATGCAGGGGGTGGAGGGCTTTTTCACTTTGTTTTTTGCCATATGAAGAGTATGGTTATTAATAATTTGGGGATATTATGGATTTTTATGTTATCCACATTGAGTTCTATCAAGGAGGTAGGCAGACTATTAGTGCAACTAATAAATAAATAAAAATACATAAAATTAATTTTGGGGCTCAGGCGGGAAAAGGAAGTTTGAGTCCCCAACACAACCGCTGTGGAGGGATTAGTGGCTTGCAATGATTAACAATCCAAGGAGTGGGGAGAATTTGTCTCATTGGGAGGCAAAATGCCATGATGAGGTGTTGGGAAAATGTGGAAGGGGTCTCCCATCAGGAACCTTGCAAACGTGTGGCTTCCAACCGCGCGTTTACAAGCAGGAGGCGGTGCTAGTTTTACAGAATGGGTCTTAGTTTAGGCTAGTCAGTTCATATATCTAAACTTCCTGTTTACTCTCTGATCATTTATTACTGTCTCCTTTGAAGTAGACTGATAGCTCTCAGAGAATTCTGGTCTCCTCCTACTCCTTTTACAACTCTTTGTCTCTCCCGGAGAAGACTTTCCATCTCTGGGAGATGAAACATGGGGTTTGTATCTTCCCTCCACCTTAACTTAGTCTAGAATTGTTCACTATTTCACCTCTTCTTTCAATGACAGATTTCCTATAATAATGTAGTTGTATTAGACTGAACAGATACTGTTGCCTGCAATCATATAACAAACAATCATGTTTGTTATTTTCTTACCAGCCATCACAATAGAGCCTTGAGTACTCTGCTATCTGCATGCAAGGAATTTGACAGTGTGAAGTGATGATGTTCAGCTAAAACCCTTCCATATAATTTTGCTGACCGTATTTGTTGCCTGGTATTAAAGATGACTAGCTTATTCCACAACTAGCACATTAAGATCAGAGCAGACATGCAGATGGTGATTGGCTGTGAGACCCTTCTAAGATCTGAATACACTTCCCAACACTTTCCTCTAGCTTTGTTTTGGCTCACACACTCCTACATGTTCCAAGATAGGTTTCCTGAGTTAATTCACTGAAAAATCTGTCTCCCTTATTGGATCCAATCTATGGGTTATTCAGGAAATGTATTATTTGGTTTGCATATCCCTAGTGCCCAGTTTTAATTATGCAGTATTAGCACCTAGTCTGTTTCCAAACTATTTTTCTGACCAGCTCGCAACACAGCACTCAAAGATAATTGTGGGGTTTTTTTGGTAACACTCAAACATTTTAATAATATAATCATTAATTAAAAGCAACCTAAATTAATTTTGCTCATTTTTTAACAAACAGGATAGCATCTAAATATTTAATTATACTGAATCGAATTTCCTGAACAGGTGTTAGAAAGCCTGCGGGTGCCCTTGAAATTCCAGCAAAAAGCACTATCTCTGTGCTTGTACAGCAACGCATTTTGCAGGGAAATTACTCTCAGCACTATGTACTGATGACATTTCCAGGAGTGTCAATTCTTCTGTCACTTTGTACTATTCTCCTCATGACTGATGGGCTGGACCAGGCAATCCAATTCTGTCTTAAATTCTTACATGTTCATTGCTAGAAGAAAAGAGCAAAATGGTTTTCCCGCAAAGAGTATAGGTGCTAGACCTCGGCTTCTTCTGAGTTTCCTTCTTAAAGCAAGCTAACTATTCTGAATCAATGTCCTTATCTGCTGAATATTATTTACTGTAGCATGAGTATTCCTATTGTACAGAAGATTTTTTGAAAAAAATGAGTAGATCAATCTGTTTTAGGTAACTTCTTTGTGGCTTGCTGACTTTCTGGAATGATTTGCCTGACCACTTTTGGAAAAAGAATGTTCAACTAATTGGACAGTAGGTTTGATGCAAAGTTTATAAATGTTCATTGTTTTTGGGTGTTGTCTTATTTGATGTACCCTTTCCATTTTGAAGAGGAATGTGTATGGTGTGTATTGAGTGTTCTTTCAATCCACTCATGTCCACAATTCCTTGATGACCAAGCTTCCACTTATTTCTGTCTATTTATTGCTATGGGGCTTTTGCAGAGAATTCATCACATATGCAGGAGTTTGGAGGCCCTCTCCCTATGTCTGCATCCCAAAAGGGTTGAAAGTACTGGAGATTGTATGTAAACAACTTATGCTATCAGTGAAGAAGCTTTCTTAATACCTGCACATGAGAGCATCTGCAGCTCCACATCATTTGGAATTGTATTGCTTTGGCATACTCCAGACAAGACCAGCTATTTTTCAGAATAGTAGTGAAGGGCTATCATTCTATTAGTAGCACAGGATAATTTCAATTTATGTGTAACCATGTAAGCATCCTGCATTTACTGTAGTCTCTACAATAAGAGGGGCAAGAGATGCGGCAGAATTATCATAAGCAAGGGCTGGGTCCCACAATGGCATAATACTGCTAATCAACATGTCCATTTCATTTTCATAGTTTAACAATATGTGCACTTTTTTTACATTGTATGTACATCAATTCTTTATAAATGGTACAAGTTAAACAGACAATGCAAAGTTCGTAACTGTGGAAATGGGTGAACCGAAAGGGCTAAAATGACAACATATATTCCAGAAGGAAAATTACATATTCATATACCTTAGTTAGGAAGGTTGGTTATATCCTAAAAAGAAGTCTGCATCAGCCTTCTTGGAAAAGGAGAGGAGTAGAAGAAGAATCCAATTCTTTCTTTTTTTTTTTGTGGGGCAAAGAGTACAGGCCATACTGGGGTGTCTAACAACCCCGTGGATACAGTTGCCTCAGAACAGTTGCATTAATTTTTTCCTACTGCTGTAAATTTAATATTATAAGTGCTTTCTTGTCTTATTTCTGTGCTTCAGCAAGCACTCTGTGAGATAAATAATTACTATAGCCAGCGACGAATAATAGTAATCAGCTGGAGAAAGAACACCTGCTGGACTCCACAGGAGTAAACGGGACTAATACAGGAACTAGACAACATCCGGTGAAATCAATAAGTCATTTGTTTGAAAAAGGGATGCACTATTTCTTCTCATTCAGACTGAATGTTGAGACATTGGAGGCCATTGAACCTATAAACTAATGAGGAAGAAGTATTAATTGCTTCGGAGGATGGCCATGTTTCTCTGTGCACCAAAATTTAATTCTGTCCAAATAGGAAGTCATGGAACTGCTTCATAGTCTGATTGACAACAGAGAAGAGCTTGCTCATTCTGACTTTGCCAAAGATAAAAAACCAACCAAAATTGTATACCTTTGTGCTGATAAAGAGTTCCATTTGTTTATTGGGGAGCCAGGAAGAAACTCCACTTCACATATGATTTTACATTTGACAAATGACTACCAGTCAGGTTCACTCACTTCAAGTTGTCTTCAGATGAAAAGCTGGTAGATTTACCCTCACCCCATAAGTTACATTAATAAACAATTTTTTAAATCTCATTTTCCATGACTGTAAAATGAATTTAAATGAACATATTAAATAAGCAGATTTGCCAAGAAGGATTTGGATTACTTTCCCATTTCTACAATAGATTTTCCTTGCTTCTTATGATGCTTTCCCCCTTTTCCTAATACAGCATTGGCTCTGCTAGTCATAGGGACTAGTGTCATATCATTTCTGCTGAGGTGATGCTAGATGTAGCACAGAAAAACCATTTGGTCTTTTCATACTGCAGTCTGTGGCATGTGCATCTTTTGATAAACCATACCCATATTCTGAATCAATAGAAGAAGAAGGCCATGTTGCACATGCATCTTGACATATTTTATGTGTGACATCAGTGGAAGGCAATAGCAAACCACCTCTGTTTTCATTTGCCTTGAAAACCATAAGTCAGCTGCAAGAACATAAGGACTACCATTTTGCAAAAACATCTACAGTTATGGATGCAAATAATGGACTGGGTTGCATTTCAGGAGACCTGTGTGCCAGAGAATTGCAATCCTTGTTGGAGTCAGAGGAGACCCTTGCCTTAAGTAATGTTTGAAGAGAAGGTCAAGGATGAGACTGAATCTTGAAAACTGTCTGATTCAACATGAATCATTGCAATTTCATTTCATGGAGGAATGGACCTGTAAGTCTTCTATTTCACACACGTAGCAATGACATATAAATGCTGCATACTATAAATAGCATAGAAAAGCCTACAGTTGACAGATGTCAGTTTTCTTAATTTGACACACTAATTGGTGTTAACTAGGGGAGAGAGGCTCATTCATCACACTGCATATGAAGCAGTATCATTCAGGTTGGCCTGAGAGATAGGCTGAGCTACTAAACTATGGCCAGTCTATAAATAGAGCCTGGTCAGTTCTTTTAGATTGGTCCAGAGGAGCAGGAAACAATCCATGTTGTATATCAAGTATTTGTTGTCAGTGTTGTTTTTATTAATACTGGTAGGACTGTGCCCACAGAAATGGAAGGTTTTGAATTGGGAGGTTTTTCTTGTCATTTCTTTTAAATATTGTCCTCTGCATTCCCCTTGCATGGATAAAGCATTCTGTGGAAATGATATAAAAATTACATGGTCCAGAGAGTATTTTAAAGTGATTATTAGTGTTTGATAAATGAACTTGGGTTAGTGACAGGAATCCAACTATAACACACAGAAAATCAGGCTATGATCAGACTTGGCTGAAATTAACTCTCAATCTGACCTCAGCTCCCTCTTTGTGGACCTTACTAATCTTTTGTCTACCTCTTAAACTACAGAAATATATTAACCAACAACAGAAGAATTCCAAGTCAATGATTTAAGATATTCTTTATGATCAACAGATCTTGTCCATTTTCGATTGCACCCAAGTAGAAAGTCTAATTGGGTTATTGACAGTGTTATATCACATTTTTGTAATGAAAATGGTAAAGTACTAATGAAAATGTTGTCAGTTTAGGAGCATCATTCCAGAAAACCTAAAATACTATGCAGTTCTTTAACATTTCCTGAAACCTCTCAAAATAAAATCTGAAATAGCTAGATCAAATTACAAATCCACACATAGATTTTTCACACTGTATAAGATTGTGGAAAACTACATACTTCTATTTAACCAATATCAGGAAAATGACTCACATCAAGTCAAGTCAAAATGGCCCATATACATTCTCCAAAAGAATCTGTTTACCAGTTCCGTTTACAGAGAGATGGTGGCAAGTTCTGCCAATTCCTCACTCCCGCTGCAAACTCACATGACACTACTCCCTCCCCAATACTGAGCAAGTGATGCACTGGATTGCAGAAGGAGGTGGAAGTGAGAAAACTCCATTTGGCAAGTCCAAAGATTTTTGGATATGTGCGATTGTTCTGCTGGCATATTATATGCTTCAAGTATGTTTTCATAGAGCTATGATATTCCTTTACACATGCAGAACTATGCGAACCATTTCTTTTCACATGCACAATCCCTAAATAAGACACCTTAAGAGCTGAGAATGCAAGCTTCTGTTTCTTTAAACAGTGAGATCAGATTATTTGACTACTAAAAGGGAAAGGTAAAATTATTTTACTCATGATAAAGCTTATGCATTGAAACTGAGAATGGAAATTATTCTTTTATCCATTTAAAATCTATATGGAAGTATTGCATGCAATATACATGAAAACTGGATTCCATCTGCTCTCCTCTTACCATGTTTCAGATTATATCTAATTATATCTATGGCTATTGTGAAGTATTTAAAAAGTAACAATGAATGCCAGTTCATCAAGTATATTTAGTATGCTATTGTATACCCTTGACTGAAGAATGATACACTCCTATGTGGGGTGGTTGTCCTCTTCCACTGAATGTGCAGCTTTGGAGCAGTGAGGAAGGTAGGGGATACCCGCCTAGCCAGCCAGATCAGCCAAATCAACCCCGGCGATCAATAAAGTAACAGATGTTGCAGCCAGATCATCCTCACATCCTCACTTCAGCAGCACATGTACTAAAATTGGAATGATATTTAGTATAAATATGAATTTGTAATTCTGGCCTTCTAGACTTTGCTGTGTATCTTGTTTCTACCACACAGAAAGATAATTGGACATCTTTTTCGCTCCTTCCCCACAAAACCCTGAAATGGCAACCCCAGATGGTCTACTGGACTGAGGAATTATGTGTGACAATCACTTAAGATTTTGAACCAAGAAGTGTGCATGGAAGTTTCCCCCCCTGAACATAGAGCAACAAGTTTCTTCAGCATTTATTTAAACACAAGAGCTGACATAAAAGTTCAAAATGAAATATAAAAATTCAACAAACTCAAAAAATATTAACCACAACCAGAGAGAAGAAATGGTGACTCAGACATCTCCTCAATATGTAATGACAAATATCTCTTTTCATTAAAGACTTGATATGCATATTTGCTACTTAAAGAAATATCAAACATTTCTGGAAATATGAATCCTCTGTGGCAAACTCTAAGTGTATATATTTATTATATTTTAGCTGTATTCTAACATCCAATCTTTGTTTAGACATGGATGTGTTATCAGTTCTTTAACTGCACTTGAAAAAGTGTCTTTGAAACCACAGATCTATCCTTCGGTGGTTATCTGTCTTTGGAAGTCTTGGTCTAAATCAACCAAAGACAAGACTGATTGCAAATTACACTGACCTGAAATGAGTTCGGGTGCTCACAGCCAAGTTCCATCGAACGTTTATCAAGCGCCACAAACTGACATCTGTTTTCAGCAGCTCTTAATAGATCATAGGAATATGAACAAGAAGAATAGTGGCATCAGAAAAAATGGCATCCCTTTTTTGGAATGAGATGCAGAAGAGGAATATCAGGCTGCCCTAGTCCTGTAATACACCTAAACTATGGCTGCCCTTGGGAATGTTCGACTCAGGCTTCAGAGAAAAAGAATTAGTGTTTCATTTTCCAGAACTGTCACACCCCACCTTAATGAGCACTTAAAAGAGATGAATGTGCTGGGAATGAAAAGATTTATTTGAGATATTTAAATAATCTCTCTCAGCTATAACTAATCTGACACACACTGCTCTCACTGTGATTTTTCCCCCCGGTTATTTTGATAATATCCGATGGAAGTTTGTTACTGAGGATGTTGTGTTGTGAAAATATATATATGTAATATAACAAACTGATAGCAAAAATGACCAAAGTTCCAAAAGACTGTTTGATCTCATTAAGCCCCAATTAGAAGAATATTCAAATTAATATTGTTCATCTTACTTTGAAATATAAACAGTGAAATAAATATCTCATCAAATTTGAGGGAAATTAATGGCACAACAGAACTTAAATAGTTTATAGCACCCCTAAAAATCCTTGTAAGAGTTATGACACAGTCTGTTACTATCAGCCATGAAGTACATTACAAAGGTAATGTGGGTTTAAGAAAGAACTACTGCAGAATGTATATTTTCATTATCAAAAACGTTAAGCCATTTATCCTGAGGAGTCAGAATAATCATTAATGGCTGGAAATTTATGGTGCCAGATCTTAAACTAATGTGAATGATTCCAGGTGTTACTAATGGCTCCAGTGAAATGTGCCAGTATCTAAGACTTCTACTAAATCTGAGGTAATAGTCGAACGCTTAATCTCGACAGATGAGTAGCAATTTAACTGACACATTGATTGGATTCTGTAGGCTTAAATGGCACACACTGTAAAGGTACGGTCAAACAGCAATCAAGAGGGTGACTTGGAAGTCATTTGGTTTCAAGGCATACCACTGTATTTGTGTCGGAAGTCTCTGTTTAATCTATCCAAGAGTCACATATATATTTGAGAGATCCGTTCTTCAGTGAGATGTCAAAGTTTTAAAATGT
Organism: Paroedura picta; assembly: GCF_049243985.1. Taxonomy (NCBI): domain Eukaryota; kingdom Metazoa; phylum Chordata; class Lepidosauria; order Squamata; family Gekkonidae; genus Paroedura; species Paroedura picta. The sequence goes on along the minus strand of NC_135376.1, from coordinate 63,731,042 downwards.
TTCACTGAATAACTTATGAGTAATTAATGCTTTTATTGTATTTTATTAATTTAACCTCACAAGAAGGTTCCACACCCGACCGAAACATTTCATATGCCCCAAAAGCATCGGCGGGCTATAATTAGTTTAATGCTGCTATCCAGCAAAAAAATGAAATTGTATTTATCAAATTAATGTGAAATGTCAATATTCATTAATGTTACACACTACTTCATATATTTAAATCAGAGACAAGGAAGTTATCCCATGGTGGTTTTAAGTGAATAGTATTGAAGAAGGATCTGTCCAAGCAGGAATATTGTGGATTTACAATATTGGACATTGATTTTAATGGTGCATATGCTGAGGCTGCATTATAGCTTTATGGTCTAGAGGTCATATGAAAAGACAGTCTTTTAGAAGTGGCCAATCAGCATTAGTGCAAGACTTTTACCACATGTTCATTAACAGCGGCTGTTCTGCATTGAAAATGGTCCATCCTTTAAAAACAGACGCATGGTTTGCATTGTAGAGACACTACCTGATTTCTGTCAACATACTTGGAAACCACATAAAATAAATTATCCATAGGTTTATCTGTCGGAAAGATAGATTCGGTGCATCAGACTGTTGCAGCCATTTCATGTGACAGGGGTGCCTATCATGTTCTCATAATAGGGTCAAACAGCTGGATGGGGATTTAACGCTCAGCAAGGCCAGAAGGCCCGAACACTTCAAGTGTAGGATGAATGGAGTGATAGAAGGCAGCTGGACCTGTTTATTACAGCATTTTTCTGCTTCACTGCAAACCTGTAATGATTGCCACACTGCTGGATTGACAGTTGCCCTCTTTCTTCTCATGCCTGTGAAAAGTGGGTGACGGCAAATAAATAAATAAATAAATAAATGGTGCCTGCTGACCTATCTCCATGCCCCATAAAGAGTTCAATTTACTTCTCCTGACAAGCAGGTGATAAGTTGGTTTGGATTGTATTTGATTGGCCCACATAGGTTAAATCAAATGGGGATTTAATTAGTGTTGCAAAAATTGCTTTACTGTACCAATTCTTTTAATTAACAGGACATGTGTTACCGGTAACATGGTTTTACAGCTTCTTCCTTTTCTCATGTTGTGAGGATTCTTATATTGTTTCTCTTAAAGAAGATGATGAAGAAGAAGAAGATGAAGAAGAAGAAATAATAACACGTGTAAACTAAGCATGCAACCTATGTTTGTAGAAGTATATCTGGGTGAGTTCAACTTGATGAAACCCTGATGGTATCTATAACAAGTGAAAAAGATTTCTTTACTCAATCCCAATTTAGCATATTTTATGGTCTCTGGAGCCACTAAGTATGGGTGCTATTTCAGTAGACAAAGCTGATGTGCATGTGCTTTTCTGTATGTATGAAGAGCTGCTCCTTCCACTTAATCAAATGGATCTCATACTCATGCATGAAAAACCTGTGTATGTATAGAATTGCTTCCAACTGTGAATGAGATTTGAGAGACAATCTCTACAGCCACATCATACATAAAACTCCACAATATAACCCAGTCACTAGACAAAATTGTAGCCAAATTCTTATAAGTAGAAGAGCTAGATTTTTGTACCCCACTTGTTACTATCCAAAGGAGTCTCAAATTAGCTTGCCATCAACTACTCTTCCTCTCCTTGCAACATATACCCTGTGAGGTAAGTGAGGCTGAGAGAGCTTTGAGATAACTGTGACAGGCCCAAGGTCATTCAACTGGCTGCCATCTTCTAGGAAAGCCATCTCCAAGCAAAATCTGGCAGGCCTTTATAGGGTTTGATGATAGAACTATCACTTGTGAAAACCAATTACTGATATAACACTTTTATTCCTCTTAAGTTGGAATGAGTCCAAATTGAAAACTTTGTGCCATGTATACTGATTGAAACCTTTTAAATGTCTAGGGGGATTCTATCCATTTCCTTTCCCATTTCCATTTCCTCCAAGGCCCATCTCCACACTGCCATGAGGTTCCTCACTGTGAACCTTCTCTTTCCCCACCATCCTCTGTGCTTCTACCAGCTCTCCTTTTTATGGTGCTGGATTGACTTCTCTCACCTCATCTTCATCTCATGGCCACCAGTATTTAGGCAATGTTTTGTGTTGCTACAGCCATTCAAAGTGTTGACATACTTTCAATTTGTGTTGTCACCATCATGTTCTCTTTTTTGAACCACTAATTTAGGGCTCTTTTCAAAAAGTCAGAATCAAGGCCTTTTTAGTTATAGAGATGTTGTCCCATTGCCATTGAGAGAAGACATGTTGACAGAGGTTGTTCATTGGTCATCAGATATATCAGTTAATAGAATCAATAATAGCATGGAGTCTTACACATAGTTTACCTTGTTTAAAATCCATTCATAAAATTGAATCACATAAACATTTGTAGATTGTGGGGGGGGGATTTCTCAGTTCTCCTTCTTGCTGCACAACCGTGCACAATTGTATGCTTGAGAGGTCCCCCAATTTTACATTGATTTTTTAGTTTGTCAGGGCTACTAGAACTGGGGAAAGGGGGAAGAGCTATTTCTACAAGTTACCCATCCTATAATCCATTCCCTGATAAAGAATTATTGTTCCTCTAGTAGTAGAAGAAGAAGAGCTGGTTTTCATACCTCACTTTTCACTGTCCAAAGGAGTCTCAAAGTGTCTTATAATCACCTTCCCTTCTTCTCCCCACAACAGACACCCTGTGAGGTAGGTGAAGCTGAGAGTGTTCTGAGAGACACTGCTATGTGAGAACAGCTTCTAACAAGATCAGGCCAAGGTCATCCTTCTGGCTACATGTGGATGAGTGGCTAATCAAACCTGGATTGCCAGATTAGAAACTGCAGCTCTTAACCACTATACCAAGCTGGTGTAGTGGTCATATACCAGGCTCTAAACATTTTTGGGGACAATAGCTTCAAATTGCTGAATAAAAACACAATGTTTTTTGTGTTTGTGCATGAGAGAGAGAGAGAGAATTTTGTATTTGTAACCAAATCATTTAGTTGAAAATTATATACACGTATGGAGATCATTCATAGTTTGAGACTCAGTCATACTTTGGGTTTCAAATTTGACCCTCTATCTTATGCAGTACAAAACATCAAGTCAGAGTATGTTGGACTGACAAGAATTAACAGTTGCCTCTCCCCAGTAAGTGTGGGTATGTCTACATAATGTATATTCAAATATGTCTCATAATATTGTAACCTGGAAGTGTGTATAAGAACTCTGTAGAAAAAGTTCTCAAGTCATATGAATATCTTTGAGATAAGAGTCGAAAGGGACTTTTTACCCTTGGAAGATTATACATTTACATTTGTAAATATTTTCAATTGTTTTTTTTTTTTTTTTTTGCTTTTGGAGGGCACTTCTCATCTGAGCTGAATCCTACTATAGTAAAAATCACTGCAGAGTCGTGAATACAAGCTACCATTACCTCTGCTTTAGATGGCTAGGAATTCTTCATTTCATGCATCATTTAAAACTTGCTACATTGATCCTACAAAGTCAGTAGATATGCTAAATACAAAAGTTTAAAGATATCACTAGGCAGTCATTGAGGTTCTAATTTCATATGCTAACATGCGGCTGTAAGGAAGTTGTCCTGTGCATGCCAGTGGAGAGCAAATGGAGGCCGCTGGGCCAGATCTGTCCTCCAGATGATGATTGTTGTCAGCCTAGTGACAAAAAGGCCATAGACAAAATAGCCTCAGCAGCAACAGAAGTTGGTGAATCATCACTTTGAGTTATCTCTTGAGGTGCTGCACCATCACTCCTCCTCACATGCTTCTCAACATGGTTCCCTTAACATTAACTTCTGGTCAGCCAAAGCTATTCTGCCCATATGATATCAAAATCTCTTTGCAATTTAATTCCATATCACTAAGGTCAATGTGTCATACATCCTGCAGTCTCTTAACCCCAGACTACCTTTCATAGTGTACTGCTGTGTGGATAAAAGTGTTTAGCTGCAGTGGCCCATTTTCCCTGTTTACCAAACAAGTATCTGGAGGGTATCATAGAAATGTCTAGGACAATTGTAATCACCTCTCCTTTTGCCATATTAGGCAGTGGGATGTTGGGATTGCCCCTAATGTGGTCCCACAGTGGCTGTCTGTATCTGTTCCCTATTGGCATAAAATGCCCCGGAGCTCATGGACTGAAAAGCAGCATGGAACAAATGCCTTCTGTCAAACTATGCCTTTCCCAGGTATTGTTCCTTGGTTCCAGCCCCCTACAAGTACACAAGCAATGCTTGCTCATTTGTGGGCTTGTCTGGTATTTGCTTTGATGCCACCTTCCAGAGAACATTGGAAGATTCACATCTGTGAGGCACTTTCGGAGATGTAAGACTGAACTTTTTAGAAGGACTTTGGGATCATCTGAATAAGTGTGTAAACACTTTGAAGGGCAACTGCTTGGATGCTATTTGAAATTTGCTATTGCTGACTATTTTTTTAATGGTTTTTATGTTTTGATATTTTTACAATGTACTGGCTTTATTGTTGTTATCCCCTTTGGGGACCAGATTTCAAGGAGAACGATGGGTCTAATCAATTCTTCAACTAGCTACCTATCTCAGTAACTAACCCAGAACTGTATACTTGCTTTTTCAGCAGGAGTGCAATTCCATCCAGAACAGGTTGTACCTCTCTTCCTGTAACTGCTTTACTCCCAATCAATATTTTCCATCTTGTCTGATTAAGTTTCAGTTTATTTATCAATCTGTTACTGCCTCCAACACTAGTTAAGTATTTTCAATCCCTCCTTGGATTTAGATTTATAGGGATGCTAGCCTCCAGACATGAACTGGAGATCCTCCAGAATTACAGTTCATCTGCAGAATATAGAGATCGGTTCCCCTGGAGAAAACTGATGCTTTGGTGGGAGAACTCTATGATACTGAAACCCACTGATGTCCCTGTTGCCCCCAGGTTCCATTCCCAGATCTCTAGCACTTTTCCAGCCTGGATCTGGCAACCTTATGCTTCCATCCACTGCTAATGGCCAGGAGGAAGCCAATTGATACTATTTAGAAGGGAGAGAGAGAGAAAGTTCTATGTCATCAGATTACGTTCCCCCAGATCTCCAGATATCTCTTCTAGCAGCTTCGAAGCACCATGGGAGCAGGATAGAAACTTGAGGCAGCCCATAAACCCAAAGCCGTTGGTCAGAACGGTTGGTCTTGAATTTGCCCTAAAAAAACCTGAAGTCAATGGAAAGCTGTATCCCCATGCCCCTTCCTGCATGGTGATCAAGGAGGATACCATGGTGGGTAGTATCAAGCATCACTGAAAGAACGAAAGAAACAACAGGTTCCTACTCCCTTTTTTGAAAGATAGGCACAGATTATTGACCATGGTGACCAAAGACCTTTCTTGGAGAGGCAAATCTTCCTTCTGTTACAGCAGTGAGGCGAGAACTTCTTGTTGTTTGGTTTGGCCTGAACCATAGGTCTAGTGGAACAGCTCTGTCTTTCAGGCCCTGTGGAACTGGTTCAGGTTCTGCAGGCCCTGATCTCTTTCAGCAGTGCATTTCACCAGGTCAGGGCCAAGGTCCTAGGGGACATGATAGCCCTCTTTAAGTATTTGAAAGTTTGTCACTTGGAGGAGGGCAGGAGGCTGTTTCTGTTGGCTGCAGAGGAAAGGACGTGCAGTAATGGGTTTAAACTTCAACGATGTAGGTTAGATTTCAGGACAACATTTTTTACAGTCAGAGTAGTTCAGCAGTGGAATAGGCTGCCTAAGGAGGCAGTGAGCTCCCCCTCATTGGCAGTCTTCAAGCAAAGGTTGGATACACACTTTTCTTGGATGCTTCAGGATGCTTTGGGCTGAACCTGCGTTGAGCAGGGAGATGGACTAGATGGCCTAGATGGCCCCTTCCAACTCTATGATTCTGTGATTCTGTGAAGGTCAAGAAGGCTCTGGCCCTGGTGGAAGCCAATCTCACCTCTTTGGGAACAGGGATCCTAAGCAGCTTTTGGTCTGATGACCTCAACACTCTTGGGGGGGGGGGAAGCATAGGTGTTACAGCTTGGTGGGAATCCAGCTTGAAAGGGATCATTCCCCCACCCCACCCCTTCTTTTGGTGCATTCACTCATCTAGGATGGTCTACACCATACAGTATGTAGAGTGCCACTAAGGACGATATGGAAAAAGGTTTATGGTTCAATATTGTTTATATATTATAATTCCAGTTTAAAGCAAGCTACAGAATGAATAAAGAAAAGAGTTCATAGTAAGCAGAAAAGGCACATTCAGAGCTTGCTTCAACAATGTAAATGTGTTCTTCCTGCTGGGAAATCAGAAGTTATCTAATTTCCTTGTGTAAGTAGAATTTAACCATAAGGGAGAGTGTATCATATGGCATACCATATACACCATCCTAACAGTTCTTGGCTCTATTGTCACAGATCTATCATCTTTTTAAAAAAATAATAAACCCCTTTTTAACTTTGTTCCCCACACTATTTCATGAAGCCACAAACAAACCAAAGGGGCCGAAGTATAACAAAGGACCCAACAGAGAATATCTGAGCAGTTACTAGTTTCCAATTGCACTGGAAAGCATGCTGATTTCCAAACTGCACAACGATAATCCAACACTTCCAACACTGCTTCATGCCAAGAGACAGGTCCAAAAAACTCCAGATGCCTTAAGTGTTTTATTACATACAGTGCTGAGCAGCTAAATGATTTGAGCTTCTTCAGCCAGGAACATTGGAAAATTGCAGACACATGAATACTGGGAAGATGTATATTGTGCTACTTTAGAGCATTTCCAGATAAGCTGCTTGTGTAACAAGAGCAGGTGAACAGTGTTGCTTTGTGGTTGCTAGAAGTGAGATAACAATATCTGGTTCCTGATAACTGTTTTCATTCAGGGCTTAACTACAGATTATCCCAAAATGCATGGACAAGAATCCTGACGCTTCTTTTTATCTGAAGCTGCTTTTGGAAGAAACCACCAGGATCAGATCACACAAACACACACATATGTGTGTGTGTGTGTGTGTGTGTGTGTGTGTGTGTGTGTGAAAGGCTGGTAATATTCATGTGATCATGGAAATACTGTACATGTATCCTTATACAGAAAATGTTTGTGCAGTGACCTCCTCAAGACAGGATACTAGGAGCAGCTCTGGCCAATGGGCAATAGGGGCAGTTGACCTGGGCCCTCAAGCTGAGGGACACTAGACTATCCATGGCCCTGCCCACTTAATGGAGGAAGAAAAAAGAACAGTATCCCATCACCTCTCCTTGCATGAAGCTTTGGCGTTTCAGCAGTGACCACTTGCGCTTGCTCTGAGGTTTTGGCAACCATTTTCCAGGGACATCTCCTTCCTGCCTTACATGGGGAAAAGGGCGTTGCTTGGCCCTGCAGGGGGTGTTGGTGGTTATGATAATGGGAGTTGGTAGTGATTTTCCCAAGGCCTCAGCATCACTAAAGACCACTTCTGTAGCTCACAAAATAGAAACAGTACAATAATCAACATAAAACAAACCAGAATAACAAGGTAGGGGCATAAAACCAGCATCAAACAATATCCATTAACATAAAGTGATATTTATAAAAGGGTGTACAGGCTAGAAGTGGACAACAAAAACAACTTTAAAAGAAGAAAACCCTCAGTTTAGAAATCTGAAGTTGAAAGAAAGCAGTGGAGTGGCTAAGTCTGCAGATAACACAAGATGGTGAAAATCATGTAGGACTATGACATGTTCTGAGGGACCTGTCAAGGCTAGACAAGTGGGCATCAACATGGCAGAAGTTCAAGATGAACAAGTCAGAGTAATACACATTGATGGGGTCCAGTCTGGTAGTAATTGACCAGGAGAGAGATCTTGGAGTCACAAAACTGTTGACTCGGTGTGTGACTGCAATAAAAAAAGGCAAATGCTATGCTGGGGATTATTAGGAAGAGGATTTAAAACAAAAAAAATCCCTATGCTAGGGATTATTATTCATTTGGAATATTGTGTACTGTTTTGGTCACTGCACCTGAAAAAAGATTTTATAGCACTGTAAAAAGTACCTAAAAGGGCAACTAAATGGGACAGAAAAAGGATGGAACACCTTTCCTATGAATTAAGGTTAAAGACATGGAATTCACTGCTGCAAGAATTGGAGGCGGCTATGAGCATAGACAGTTTGAAGAGGGGATTGGATGAACATATGGAACAGAGGTCCATAGTCATAATGTATGCAACACTATGTCTGGGGTAGTGATGCTGTGGCCTGTTTTGCCAAAGTTATTTGGTGTATGCATCTCCTTTCTGAGCATAATGCCCGCCTGCAAGTCAACAATAATCATAATAGTAACAATACAGTAAGAACCAGTATTGAGTAACAATAATATAACAATTAACAATATAATAGAACTTCTTAAACAGAGCCTGTAGGGGAGTCAGTTGAAGTCAGGATGTGGAAGGATCTCTGTGTTGTTTGGGGGGTCAGCTCAATGGTGTTAAGTCTGTCAGCCTCAGCCTGGCAAAGGAGCTGCCTTTTACAGGCCCTGCGGAATTGCGGTAGTTCAGGAAGGGCCCTGATCTCTTCAGGGTGCTCATTCTACCAGGTGGAGGCCAGGACCAAGTAGGCTCTGGCTCTAGTTGAGGCCCAACATGCTTCTTTGGGGCCAGGGTTCCTCAGGTGGTGGCAGAACACAATGCTCTTTGGTGGGGGATAGGCAGAGAGGCAGTCTTTCAGATACATTGGGCCCAGACCATGTGGCCTTGAAGGTGATTACCAAAACCTAAAGACTAATCCAGAATTCAGAATTGGGAGCCTGTGAAGTTGTTGAAGGGCAGGCTGGATGTGTTTATGAGGATCCTGACCACAGCATTCTGGACCAGCTGCAGTTTCTGGGTAAAGGCTAAGGGAAGGCCTGAGTACAATGAGTTACAGAAGTCCAGTCTAGAGGTGACAGTCACATGGATTATTGTGGCTAGATGTTCTTGGGCCAGGTAGGGTGCTAGTAGTTTGGCCTGGCACAGAAGGTAGAAGGCCTGCCGTGCTACTCTTGTGACCTGTTCCTCCCTGGAAAGGGAGGCATCAAGAATCACACCCGAGTTTCTGGCAGAGTGAGCTACTGATAGTTGCACTCCATCCAAGTTGGGAAGGTGCACTTCCTTGCTTGGACCCTTCCTGCCCAGCCACAGGACCTTCATCTTTGAAGGGTTGAACTTCAGACAACTCTGCTTGAGCCACTTTGTCACTGCATCCAAGCATCTGGCTAAGGATTCAGGGTGGTCATCCATCAGGAGGAAGAGCTGGGTATAATCTGCATACTGCTGACATCCCAGCCCAAACTTGAGCAAGGGGGCACATGAAGATGTTAAATAGGAGAGAGGTTTGTTCCCTGTGGGACTCCACATGTGAGCTGATAGCAGCTAGATACTCTCTCTCCTATAGTTACATTCTGTCTGCGATCCCAGAGAAAGATCAGCCATTTGAGGTCTGAGCCCCGTAATTCAGCATCGACGAGGCAGTGAGGTAAGAGCTCATGGTCAACTGTGTCAAATGCTGCTGAAAGTTCTAATAGTATAAACAGCACTGACCCACCTTGGTCTAGCTGGCAGAAGAGGTCACCCATCAGGGCAACTAGTGTTGTTTCTACCCCATGGCCAGGCTGGAAAACCAATTGGAATGGGTCAACGGGTGAAGTTTCCTCCAGGAATATTAATATTTGATCCACAGCACCCTTTCAACCAGCTTCCCCAGAAACACGAAATGCGAGACGGGGTGATAGTCGTGGGGCTCCTGCATGTCCAAACATGTTTCTTTTCCAGCAACGGGTGTACCACTGCCTCTTTTAATCCCTCTGGGAATTCTGCTGTTGAGAGGGAGAGGTTGATTATTTCCCAGAGGTGGGCCCCTATTCTTCTGTTGTTGTTTTTTAGGAGCTACAATAGACAGGAGTCTAGTGGGCAAGTGGTTGGCCTCATTGCTGTTAGCATCCTGCCCACTTCAGCTAATGAGAGTCATCTGAAGTAACTCTGTGTCCCCTCCAGAGATGGCCAAGGGGACTCTAGTTCACTTTCTGTATACAAGCTTAGAGGGAGATCATGGCGGAGAGTCAAGATTTTGTCTGCAAAGTGTCTCACAAATGCCTCACAGCTAATACTTAATTGGCTATTGTTTTGGTCCCCTCCATCAAGAGCACTGACAGATTGAACTATCCTAAATAATTGTGCTGTTCTCATAGAGCAGTTGTATCAGGGCTCTCTCAGCCTCACCTTCTCACAGGGTGTCTGTTGTGGGGAGAGGAAGGGAAGGCAATTGTATGTTGCTTTGAGACTCCTTCTGGTAGTGAAAAGCAGGGTAAATTAAGTTGAAAAATATTCACTGGTCCATCATTACCAATATCTCCCTTGGGTTCAAAGCCAAAATTTCAACCACTATACCACATTGCAGCTTGTAATGCAAAATTTGCCTCCATACAGCTGTTGTCATGACCACATACTAAAATTACAGTTTTCCCACATTCTAAATTTTATTGCCTGAAAAAAAGTATCATAAAATCAAGATGATCTGTGCCAACAGCATAAATGGATGTGGTCTAGACAAATTTCTTAAAAATTACAAATGAAATGACAGTTACAGATTTTCCCCATAAATACATTGGTTTGGCATACTTAAAAGCCCCTCCCCAATTTCTCCCTTTCCTAATTCACAGAGATGGCAGGAGGGGAGAATCAATTGCATTCCCCCATATTGAATTCAGGGGAATTATGGAGGCATGTCTTTTTGGTAAAGTGAGCTTCCTATGGAGAGTGTTTCCCCAGACTAAATATGATGGCATCTTGCTTACCAGAACATTGGGGAACAAGTGGAAGATGCAGAGAAATATCTATGGAATCAAGAGGCAAAATCACCAACGCAATTATTTTGAAAGTTTTTTATTTTTATTTTTCTATAGAGTAATCATTTGACAACCCAATGTTTAAAAAGTATAATTTTTTCTTAAAAGATATTAGTTTTAAAGAAATTTATTTCGTAATTTTATTTCTTGTAGTACAGAAGTGATGTGTCATTCCATAAAAAGGAATAAATAATGACAGTTTACCATCTTCTTCACAATTTAGAGGGCATGAGTAAGTCACAAGTTTTCCACGTCAAAGTTCCTCTAGCTTCAGCAGCTATGGAGATTGTAAGTTAGTTTGCTGTTTCAACCCATGCCATGTGAGTAGTACAGCTATTATGTAGCCTGGCATTTTGTGCTGACTTATAACTTTCGGTGCTATAGCATGAACTTAGAAGGTTATACTTCTGCTTAAGATCTCACTGTTAAGCTCTAGGCTGTCTATCCCTTCCTGCTTTTTTAAAATGCCAGTACTCTATCTTGGCAGTTTTGGGAATATAACTGTGAACACAGAATCAGTGCTACAAATCCTTAATAAGAATTTGGATACATTTCAAAAAGACATGGAATCTCCAGTTGGGGACTAGATGTAAGAAACAGAGCAATCTGGGGGAGAAAATCAAAGCAAACAAGAGAAGATGTAGTTGCATCGAAAGCTGTAAGAGAGCCCAAAGGTTATATTTTGTGTGTCACTTGTGTGTCATGAAAAGTGCAGAGGCCCCAAAGTACCAATTTTGTGATTTTGGAGCATGACTGAAATTATAAGTTTCCTGACAATCTCTGTCAATCAGATTGATTCTGATCCACTGGGAAGGTTCTTAATGGACTGGAGCCCTGAACGGCTGATTAAACCTAGAGAGCCAGTGTGGTGTAGTGGTTAAGAGCAGCAGCCTGTAAACTGGAGAATCTGGTTTGCTCCCCCATCCTTCCACATGCAGCCGGCTTGGTGACTTTGGGCAAGCCATGGTTCCCTTGGAGTTTTCTCATTCTCATCTCCTTTACAGCAGGGGTAGTCAACCTGTGGTCCTCCAGATGTCCATGGACTACAATTCCCATGCAAACGCTGTCAGGGGCTCATGGGAATTGTAGTCCATGGACATCTGGAGGACCACAGGTTGACTACCCCTGCTTTACAGGGTGCCTGTTGTGGGGGGAGGAAGGGAAGATAATGGAGGCTCCTTTGGGTAGTGAAAAATCAACTCTTCTTGGTTACTGGCACAGGATGAGATAAAGGCTGACTCTCTGACAATCACCATTGTTGCTGACCAAATCCCAGCCTTTTGCAAGGACTGGTGACATGGCTTGTGGTATTGTTAGAGTATTTTCTGACAGACATTGCTGTTTTGCATGTCCCAGCACTACCCCAAACCCATGGAGAAACACACATTCAGACTCACAACCACAAGACTTCATTTTAGTGCACTTGTAGTAGCATGGAAAATATAGACCCAATACTTACCTCCTACTAGCAGAGTTGCTTTTGAAGCATGTGTGAAAGTAAATGTTTTTATTTTATCAGTTTTGTGGCTCAAAATGCATCAGGTTTATTGAATGTTTTTCCTGCTTTCTTTTCAGGCACTTCCTGTTATAGTTGGGCTGATGGACCACCTAACCTGTTCATCATGACCAAACAACACTAGAGACAATGGATTTCCATCGTCCTGTCACTTGATTGTTCCAGAATGTCACTTTGCACTGAATATTCCTCCTGGTTTAAACTCGGAGAATTTCCAAATGGAATGTCAGGCTTGGAGTATGTTGCCTTTTCTAATGGGTTTAGTTTCTTCAGTTCATTTACACCTTTGTGTATGGTCACAGGGATAAAGGACTGCCAAAAATAGTTCATGTATCTCTGTGTGGTATTTTTATGATGCATACATGCAGTCTTGAACATTGGCAAGAAAACTCCTGCAAAAGTTTTGATTCAAGTGCAAGAATGTACAATCACTTTGAAACTGCTTTGTTAAATTGTCTTATCAATACATACATGCAAACAGGTCATATAAAGCAAGGGTAGTCAACCTGTGGCCCTCCAGATGTTCATGACTACAATTCCCATGAGCCCCTGCCAGCGAATGCTGGCAGGGGCTCATGGGAAATGTAGTCCATGAACATCTGAAGGACCACAGGTTGACTACCCCTGATATAAAGGATGGCAAAAGTTGCAATGAAATTGAACACTGGGGCTAACTGTTCAATGCTTTATACAAAACAGAATAAAATTTGAAGCACAATGAAAAATTCTAATGTTTCTGTTCTCTTTTGGAAAGAAGAACAGATAATCAGCAATGCCAAAAGTTGGAGAGAATTTCAAAAAAATAGTGGGTTTTTATGTTCTGCTTTTCACCAAAGGAGTCTCAAAGCGGCTCACAATCGCCTTCCCTTCCTGTCCCCACAACAAACACCTCGTGAGGTAGGTGGAGCTGAGAGAGCTCTGTCAGGAATGCTCTGTGAGAACAGCACTATCAGGGCTGTGACAAGCCCAAGGTCACCCAGCTGGCTGTATGTCGAGAAGCAGGGTATCAAACCCAGGTCACCAGATTAGAAGCTGTAACTTAACTACTACATCACACTGGCTTTTACCCCAAATTCATCTTCATTGAATGTCAAAACTCCCATTTCCACAAAATAACAGGATTCGACTTCTGCTCTGGCCCAAGATAGAAGTTTCTCCCCTCCCCCAAGTGGGGAAATTCACTTTTCTATTAGCTTACTTATTAGTAGTCTAAGCTCTGTTCCCTACCCCCCATAATCAGTATTCTTATGTCTTTGCATCTTGTCATCCGGCCCCTGGAGCTGAAAATGATATAATGGTATATTGCTGGTAAATGTCATAAATGCTGTGGAGATGTCAGCCGACCACAGTTGAGAGGTCTGGAATTCAAATCAAGAGCAACCGATCTCTATCTGAAACGAGGTGCTGTAACATTCCTAACCGTTTGCAAGCATGTTCTATCTTAAACACACTCTTTTAAGGCTACTGTAGGGTTCCCTCAGACCCATAAAGATTGTAAACTATCAGTAATTGAATCCAATTAGGATGCAACTGTCTTGCTTTAAATAAATGGAGAGCCAGGAGAGCAGTCTCCTGTGAGTTGCAAATTTCATGACTTAGTACTTTCAAGCGCTGTTCAGATCTAGCTCCTATCTAGCATTAAGGCATATATAATAAAGCTGTGAATAACGTTAAAATCATAGATATTTTTTTTAAGAGTAAAAGAGATACTTATTTCTGTTTGGTAAACAGCCTGAAAAATCCCTCCTCACTCTGCACATGACAGAAGGATACTAAACGTGGCATGGCTATGGAGTGGAAATGGCTTTAGTCACCCTTGTAGATGACTACCAGGAGCAGCGGGACTGAGGCAGGTGCTGCTTGTGCTGTTAGATCTCACAGCAGTGTTTGACACAATCAACGATACGCTTTTGGCTTGTGGTCTCACCAACATGGAGATGCAGGGGTCAGTCTTGCAATGGCTGATCTCCTTTCTTCAAGGTCAGAGACAGAAGGTAGCTGTCAGGGAAGAGCAATTGCACAGCTACCCACTCCCTTGTGGAGGGTTGAAGAGTGTGATTTTCTCTTGGATATTATTCAACACATATATGCATCCTCTTGCATAGCTGATCCAGGAGTATGGACTGAGGTGCCACCACTATGCTGATGACATCTCACTCTGCCTGATGATGAATGGCCAGCCAGATACATCCCCAGACTCCTTGGCCAGATGTCTGGAGGCTGTGGCAGGATGGCTCTGATAGAGCCACCTGAAGATCAAACCCTTGAAGATTCAGAGGCTTTCCGCATTCGTCCAAAATAGCACAATGGTTACTAATTGAAATCACTACAGTTTTGCCATTATGCACAAACTCGTTGACAATCTGCAACACTCCTGAAACCAATCGGCAAAAAGCGCTTCATTGTAGCGCTTTCAGGGAAATCCCAAAAAGTGGATTCACCCTCCGGAAAGCGCTACACTCCTGCAACCAATCTGCAACACTAGCGGGAAAGTTCTGTGCGTTACCATTGTTGCGGTTTCTGCAAAGTCCCTCCCCCTGGCTCTCTCCTCTGATCTTCCGGCGAAGTGATCACCATTTTTTTCTCTCTGAGCGAGCGGAGATCAACGCACCGGCAAGCCTTCGTTTACCCAGTGAGGCTTCCCAGGCTGCAGTCCCTCTGTTTAAAGTCACAAAGCACAAGCATTATAGAGGCCCGTTTGCTGGTTTATTTTCACTTTATTTTCACACTGTTTTCGGCCAAAAATCGCGCCTGTGAAAGGGGGATTTTTTTTTCACTTGGGGGGAGCGTGGCAACGATGAAACGGCAGCTCAAACATCACCTGCTAGCTGGATGGGTCTCTCTGTTGCAACGAATCAACGCATATTCGTTGCAACAGGTGTTTTTTTTTTAAAAAAAAAAACCTTCCTTAAAGGGAAAGGGGCTGTTTGGGAGCATGTTAACGGCTGCCCATTGGCTGCTTGACGGCCAGGGGCGGGACACAGCTCAGCAATAGCGCTTCCTTTCTAGCGATTTTTGCCGAGACCGGAACCCTGTGGGAAACGATGGAAATGCAACTGGATTCCACTACAAAGGCAGGTATGCATAACGACGAATTCCACTATTTAAAATGGTGATTTTTCGTTCAGCAAACAATTTGCTACATGGATCCTGGTGCGGAATGGCCCGGAGTTTTGATTCAAGTGCAAGAATGTACAATCACCTTGAAACTGCTTTGTTAAATTGTCTTATCAATACATACATGCAAACAGGTCATATAAAGCAGGGGTAGTCAACCTGTGGTCCTCCAGATGTTCATGGACTACAATTCCCTGTGGTTGAGGGAAAAGGGGCCTGTGGAGGAAACATGTCTCCTCTGCCTTGATGGAAGGAAATTAATGTACAGTAAAGATTCACTGTAGCCACCAGTTGATGCTGCGGAGGGCTGGCTGGGGTCAGACATGACCACTCCAGTGGCCTGTGCATGCTGCATTCGTGTAGTGCGCACAGCATCAAAAAAGGGGAGGTGGGACCATAGCACTTATAAGGACACCATGTACAGGGTCCCGGCCCCTTCCTAAGGACTCCATGGAACAGCTTTTCTCAATTTTTCATCACAGCTGCATGTTTGCATAGGATGGAGCCTGTTGACAAGGAGTCCGCTGTGCAATTGGACTCCCTGCTGTTCAGGGCCTCTATAAGAGGCTGCAGGTAAATGAACCAGCTAGGGGGACAGGGGCTCATTTTGCCAGGTGGCCTGGGGGCAGACAACTGAGGTGGGTGCCCATTTGCTTCTCCACATATGTCTCTTCCTGTAGGGTGGACTTCAGTAGCCAAGGGGATCTGCTCTCCTGGCTGGGAATGGTGCAGATCCCAAGGGCACCTCTGGACTCCATGGGTTTTGGTGCAGTCCGCTGACTTCTAGGTCAGGCTCTAGGTATGCTGGATCTCATAAGTAAAATCAAATCTCTGCTTCCATGTCTTCACAACACCCAGTCTAAGCCCGGCAACACTAGCTCTGTCTGGGCTTGCACTGTAAATAATGCTGATCAAGTTATGTAAATGTGTTTAACTGGCATAATTTACAATGCAATCCTATGTAGACTCAATCTAATGAATGTCCGTGAAAATAATGAACTATTTCTTTCTTTGCAAAATCTGAACTTGATCTTGGCCACTTTTGAATAGAATATGGTAATGACATTTTTGTGAAATATATATTATATAAACTGATGGCAACAGTGAAGTGCTGTTATCTAAAACTGGGGGGGGGGGGGGCATGACGACCTTTATCATTTCTGAGAAGAAAACTGTCTGTGATTTAAAATTACAAAAGCATTTGAGCAACCTTAATCTTTGGTGAAGATTTGCGGAATCTCCGCTATTGGTTTTAGCAGCCAAATAGCTAAACACACATCCCCTTTTAACTGTATACTTTGTGATTAACCAGTAATTGTTTGGAAGAAAAATTGGTCATGGCCATTCATCCTGAGGGGTTGATTAAATAGGAATAAGCTCAGAGCTCCCCCCCCCCCCCCCCACTGTAAGGCTTTTCTGTGGTAATTCCACCATTCATTAGGATGGGAAAACTGGCATTAAACCAAGTGCTTCTGCCAAAGCCATTATTTCCATCATCAGACTTTGCATCAACTCAGCACTGTTGCCTTCTGGGAAGACAATATTCTGTCCCCTTGTGGTTCTTAAGTTATGACTAAGAAGCTTATATATATTAAAAGGAGGGTCTTCAGCTAGTCTTTTAATCTTTATGAGCCTCGATAATAGCCAACTTTGTTTCCAAAAACTGAGAAACACTTGCTTTCAACTTAGAAAGGTCGCCTATGTTAGGAGATAAGTCTCAGTTCAATAAGATTAAACAGCTACACAGCTTTTTTTCAAGGGCCCATGATTGGTGATTTTCTGTGTATCTGTGTGTGAGCAAAGAAGACCTTGTCACTTGAATGCATTGTCTTTCTCCTTATTCTTATATTCTGTATCTTTAAGAGGATAATTGCTGAATTGAAATTTGAGCGTGTTATCTTAATAACCAATTACTCAAATAACTTTGAAATTGGCTTAAATTGGCTCGTCATGCTACATTTACCTGGATCTTTTTATGAGAAAATTAGGAACAAAAAAGGAAAAAAAAGATTCCTGGCTGTATAAGTTGTTTTTCTGAAGGTTTATGTTTAGTGCAGGGCCAAGAGTGATCATAACCTAATTCTCTGATATGGCTACCTTGATGGTTGATCTCTCTCAGCCTTATGTTATCCAGATCCACAACCATTCTCTGAAACACTCACCAAAGGATTGCTGCCTTTTAATTTTTTGTTGTGATAATATATTTATTTCCTGAGTGATTATGGAAAGAATTTTCCAATTCTTTGGATACATGTTTGCAGTATAGCATGCCATTAGCTTAAAGGGCAAAAATAAGGGAGAAAAATGCCACCATGTACTTAGGCTAAGTACTTACGCTAAGATTGGGGGTAAATGTATCCTTTACTATGCCTGTAAAATCCTTACAAGTAAAAAAAAAATCAGAATCTTTTTCTTTTTTAATTTAAAGCTCTGACACATTTATTAGTAGCTTTGTTAGATGAATAGATGACTGCTGGAATCATGTATATTTTTATATGTAGCCATAAAGTTGGGTAATAGAACACTAGATCTTGTGCAGCGGTACAGATTCCCAATCCTTTCTCTGTTCCCCCGCCATCTTAAAGGCCACTCCTGAAAAGAATTTTTCCTTTAACTTTGTGCTACAAAACTAGGCCGCTTACACAAACAATCTGAACGATCAGAACATTACCAGTGGCTTCATGATTTTATTAAGAGATGGTACACAACAGCCTCAAGTTGTCGTCTATTTCCGCTTCATGACTGACAAATGCTTGGTAGAAAAGTGCTAGCTGTTAGAATGTACCAAATGCCATACAAACTAGCAACAGCCAGTCCTAATTGACAGAGACAACCAAGTTCCTCACATGTCTCTCCCAATCAGTTCCACTGCAGTCATATGGCTGCATTGTTCTCTGAATATCTGACATAACCATATGTCCCTAAAGTAATATTCTGTTCAGTCCTAGACAGACGACACTGGTGAGCCTAATATGCTTATTCAGTCAAGGCCTAGCCACACAAACTATCTGGTACACCTGCCAGTGTGGGCATCCTAGGAATTTTTGGGTTCAGGTAGCTGCATGGAGAAGTGATCCTTGGATGGTTTCCCCACTCACCCAGGTTGCTTTTCAGTACATCATGAAATACATTGGTGATGGGAGGGCAAAGGGCAGGAACATAGTGGGGAGCCAGAGTTACAAACATGGCGGTGCTGTTTTGGTGGTAAACCCAGAAGTGACAGCAGTAGCCCTAAGAATCTATGGAAACTCTGTGGCTTTACTATAAAGCTTTGAGAAACCCGGTAACAAAACCATACAATTTTAGCTGATTCTCAGAGCTCCTGCCATTGTTTCATTGTTGACTAGCAGGTGGCGACTATCCCAGTAACGACGCAGACCCCAAGTTTGGCAACAAAATTGGCCGCAGCCGTTTATTAACCAGACCCCCTCCCCGCGGAGGGTTGGCCCGCATGCCAGGTTAGGGGAGCCCAATGCCCTTGTCAACCGGCCGGTTGACCACCATGCCCGTGGCGTTCCGGCTCCTCGCCTCGCTCCCAGCCGGGAGGATGGGACGCCTTTCGCCGCGGGATCCCTGGGAAGCGACCATCGAGGACCCCACGGGCGTCCGCCTCCATGGGGCCCTCTCCCCTCGCTTGGCCCCGAGCCCCTGGCCTCCCAGCCGGGTAGGCCGCGCCCGGTTGTGGCCGGTCCCCTTAACGAGACCCCCTACTCCAGGGAGTCCCGTACGCAGACGGGCTCCCTGCCAACGGGCTCCCTACCTTGCATGACCCGCCACGACTGCGACGAAAACTGGTAACAAAACTGGGAGGGATGGGTGGGTAGCTGTCCGGGCACGTGGTCGAAAGGAAAGAGGGCGGGCTGCTCGCGCACGGCCTTTTAAGGCCGGCAGCCCCGCCCTTCTCCCCCAGCGCGCCGCGGCGCGGCCCGCTGACGTGGCCCGGGTCCGCGCCGCTCCTGGGCGCCACCGCCGCGTCAACGGCGGCCGCGCTTAGTCGCGGCCGCTATTTGTTGTTTTTTCCTGAAAGTGATTTTATCACACCACACAAATGATTAATTTCCCCTTGCCACCACTTGGCAGCCCTATATTTATTTTGCCCTGCTTTTATGTTGGAACTAGCAAGAAAGTTCATTGCAAGCAGGAATGCAATGGGCACTAGGACCCAGGGGACACAAAGAGGTGCAGATCTCTCTCTCTGTGTCTCTCTCTTAGCAGGAGGCATAGCAGGTAAATTAGGGATTGTTCTTAGGAGGAAAGGAGGGATGGTGTGCAGTTTGGAGCACCTCTCTCTGTCTGTCTCTCGCTGCCTCCCTCGCAGCAGGAGTGATAGGAGAGAAGGAAGGCTCGTGTTTGGTCTGGCAGGGCTCTGTGTATCTCTCTCTGTCTCTGGCACATCTGAGAGGAACGTGGCTAGCTTCCAGGGAGGGCGAGCAGGAGCTGTAGGGGCGGGGCCAATCAGAGCGCAGCCAGCATTGCTGGATGCACCCTGATTGGGCCTATTCCAACATGGACAGCCGGACACGTCCCACCCCCCAGGCTGTTTCACAAATATATAGAGGAACAATGGATAAAGATATGCCAGATCTGCGGTGTTCATGATTCAACAGCATTTATGAAGAATATCCTACAGAGGGCATCAGAGGAGATGTGTCATTAGCATATTTAGATCATGAACTACCTGGCATTTTGCAAATGCCAGACTCCTCCAGAATCCCATTTGGCTCATTGGAGACTTCCTGCTCCTTGGGGCGTACTTCCTTCTTGCTTGCCACCTGAAGGGACAGTATGTTAGCCCGAGACAGACTGTAGCACTGTTTATATAGCTAGCCAGATATAAAATAACAGAGTTCAGAAAGGGCAGGTGGGCACGGGGGTGGAAAGCAACTCCACATGTCCTGTATAAAGAAAGTCAAACAGAGAAAGGTCACATTTCATCTGAATAACACAGCATATCACTAAGAGCGGTGGTCCCCAACCACCGGGCTGCGGCTCCCTCTCCCCACCCCTCACCCAGTAAGAAACTTCCCAGAGACGTGTTTGGGTCGTGCGTCTGTGTGCACGCAGAGGGTACCCGTTGGGTCTCCATTGAGACTTTAACCGGGAAAGAGGAGGCGGCGGCTCAGGAGACGTCAGTCCCCGCTTCCTGCTGCTCGCATGTGTGTGCCGCTCCTTGGGTCGCCCGCGATACTGGCTTGGACTCCTCGGTGGATTCAGCGCTGGGCCTGCTATGGCGGTACTTGCCAGAGGAAATGCGCCTCTCACCCTGAGGCCTCACTGGCGTTGGGGGTGGGGGTGGCCCCCGGGCTCTGCGGAGGCGAGCCTCTGGGAATCTGGGGAGCGCGTCTGTGTGAAGGGAGCTGGGGGGAGGGGAGGGGTGCGACAGGTCTTTTGAATGGTTTCTCCATCTATAAATCGCTCCTGCGGTGCAGTAGAAATAAAAGGGTAAGGGCTAAAGGGGAGGAGAAAGGGCGGGCCCTGTCCGGGATAAAAACTCGCAAAGCGGCTCCCGATTGGGCCCTCTGAATATCAATCCAGAGCCAAGCGGCCAATGGGGAGCCGTGCAATTGGCTGCTTGGCCCGGCCTTGTCTGGGCCACCCGGGGAGTCACCACGCAGAAGAAGGAGCCCTTCTAACATGGTGAGTCCTCCGCCTGACTTCTCCTCATCCTTGGGAAAGGAGCAGGGATGCCACGTCCCTGCTCCTTTCCCGCCCTGGGTGCCTTTCCAGTGGGGGAGGCGCCGGAGCACGGGGCCTTCTCTCAGGCCCAAGAACAGTCTCTTCCTGAGGCCGGGAGAAGGCCTCGAGTCCCAGACAGGTGGAGGGGGGTGCTGGCCTTTTCCCGGCCCCAGGAAGAGCCTCGCCACATTGCAGATGCGGCAAGGCTTTTCCCGGGGCCCGGAGAAGGCCGCGAGTCTCGGGCGGGTGGGTGGGGAGGCACTGGCTTTCTCTCAGCCCCGGGAAGAGATTCGCTTTGTCTGCAAAAAGGTGAGCCTCTTCCTAGGGCTGGGAAAAGGCCTCAAATCGCGGCCAGGTGGGTGGGGAGGCCTGGGAGGGAAGCCCTTCCCCGGCAGCCTGGAGCGCGATCCCTGGCAGAGCCAGTAATCGCACTCCTGCCCGCTGAGGATGGCCTGTGGCCTGGGAGGGGAAAAAAAAGGCCTTCCCAGGCAGCTGGAAGCGCTCCCGCCCACCTGGGAACGCCTCTAGCCGGGGCACGGGGTTACGTTCCAGGGGGGGGGGCCCTTCCCAGCTGCCCTGCCAATGCTGCCAGGGGGGCTGGGAACGGCTAGGGATCACTGTATTTTTCGTACAGCAGGCTTTATTTCTAGTTTTGGTATAAAAGGTATAATATGCATTCGCTGGACAATGAACAAGAGACAATCCAGTAAGATATGTTGAATGGCTGATTGGACCAATGGGTCCCCCGCAAATGCTGGCAGGGGCTCATGGGAATTGTAGTCCATGGACATCTGGAGGACCACAGGTTGACTACCCCTGCTCTACAGCCTTCCTAGCTTCTAATGGTCCATGCAGCTTGGCAGTGTACGTGCGCACAGTGTGCATCCCTTCCAACAGGATGGAGCTGCATGACCGCTCATCAACTAGGTTATATCTTCCCCCCTTTGCTGTTGTGGGTAATGTTAGCTGTTTTTTTTTTCTGCTTCTGGACTCTCCCCATAGGGGGATTGAAATAGAACCTTTTGTCATGCCATCCCAGAGTCCATACTTATCTCTGCAGTGTTCTATGCCAGTCACTATGTAGCTGATAAAGATGACAAGGTTGTTCTGGAATGCCTCTTGATCAATGGCATATCTGATTTTCATCTGCCTTCATGGCTATTGGTTAGAATGCTAGTTTTGAATGTGGAGGCTGTGGGATTGAGTCTGGCCTCTGCCTTTTTCCATTTTCCCCCTCCCCCTTGGGATAGGGATGGTTATATGCAGCTAGCATTTTTATTGCTAATCAGACCCTTGCTGGTAGAGGGTTTGTCATCATGCCAGTCACATAGGTTGCCAGCTGTGGGTTGGGATATATCTGGAGACTTTGGGGGTGGAGATGGGAGTGGGAGGGATTTGGGGCAGGGAGGGACCTCAGTGTTGTATAATGCTATGTAATTCACCCTGCAAAGTAGCCATTTTCTCCAGGGGAACTGATCTCTTTAGTCAGGAGATGACATGTTATTCTGGGGATTGCATTGTTGCTGGGTTCTTCCTGCATGTCTGCTGCCTTTTTGTTGTGTGAGTTCATGGGGTGGGGTGGGGAGTAATGTGAAGGAGAAGTGGCTGGATTGGAGGCACTGATTTACTTGGCCTGGATGTGCCACACAAAGGGTTGTCATCAGGTGCCTCTGCCTGGTTGGTGGGTGCTGCTGGGGTTGGTATGGACTCTGGAGTAATTGCTGTGCTTCATGTAAGGATGCATGTTATTATTTCTGTCTCTGGAATGCCCACAGGTTGTAGACCAGAGATGACTCAGCTGTGGTAGTAACTGGCTTGTTCCATAATGCTGCCTGAGAACTGGGATGCCTCTGTCTTAAAACACTGAGATTTGGAAGTAATAGAGGTTATTTTCATGGACTAACCCAAGTAGGATCAGTTCAGCTGTGTGGGCTTAGAGCACACTTATCTAGCTTTTCCTATTCCACTCCTCTGCAAATGCACAGATATTCAGGGGGAAATTCAGGCAGGGCCTGTAAGATGGAGCTCTTCCACCAGGTGTTTGATTGAGGGTGGGGTGAGGAAGAACTTAGGGCCCCTCTTCCCTCTTTTTCATCTCTACCCACCCTCTGGAGGTGCTGGGTTGTAGGGGACAAGTGTGACTTAAAGGTATTGGGGGTTGCACAGGGATTTGTTGTACTAGTTTTATGTATGGTTTTTATTGTTATTTTATTGTTGTACACTGCCATGAGTCAGCTGGCTGAGAGTGCAAGGTGAATGAATAAATAGATGAAACATGAGTACTGAAGCATTCTTCAATTCAGCTTCTGCTCACCTTTCTGCTTCCCAGGACAGTATTCTCCTTGGCCTCAGCTCAAGTCTTTTTGTTCTGAGCCTTCCGGAATGGCTTGCCTGAAGAACATAGGCTTGCCACCCCCACAAATCAGCTCCGCAAAAATCTGATGATTTTAGAAGATATTTGAAGAGTGTTATGCTTATATTAATATCAGTGGTTAAAATTTTGATAACATTACATTGGTGAGTGAGGTTGCTAACTAGCATTTTTCTGTTACATTATTATAAATGTTACTGTATGGAATATTTCATATAGCTACGTAAGTATCTGCCTGGTGTATCCCCACTCAGCCAGTTTTGGTAAGGGACTTAGAATACTTTGTGTGGCCCCTGATGCTCATTCCTGGGAAGTCAAATGCTGAACTTGGAGAAGAACTGTAACACATCTTTAACTGTCTAAATTAAACTCATGGAATTAAAGTTTTTTTATTAGGAAAATGCAAACATCTGCATTGAAGGCATAGTCAGGACTGAATTACAAAAGCATAGAGTGAACAATATAGGGGCTCTTACCCCTCCCTTGGAAACTTGAACCAGGCACAATGAGTCATAATAAAAAGATAACCATTTGGCCATCAAGGGACAGGAAGGTCTGATAACTACAGTAGACTAAAGAAAGGGAGAGAAGGAATGTGGTAAGGTGGCATAAAACATAGTGGCAGGAAATTGACATTGGGGTGTCAAGCAAAAGCATCTGTGTTACATCAGGGCAAAAGGCCAGGCTAGATCAACACCCTAACAAGCAAGAGAATAAACTAGAATGACAGCATGGCAGAAATATCTGGGGATTCTGACACTTACAGGTTTTCATAAAGCACTGCTAGGTTCAGCTGTCTAGAGATCCATTGACAATCACAATGCAGAATTCTAAGCAACATGGAGTACTGTGTTGCTGTGACAAACTATGATGCAGAACTGGACCTGGGGAGAAGACAAAAGAAAGTGTCAGGATTTAAACAAGAAGTTGGTATATGAACAGAATGGTCTGTGTAAGGGTTTCCTTTATGCAGTATTATTGTTTAAAAGTGTTCATCGTGTGCATGCAGTGTAAAGACATCAGAAACCTGAGGGCCAGGTAGATATTCTAAGGATCTATATGGTATATTTTTATGGAAAACACTATCCAGAAAAATTCTTCTCTCTCCCTTCAACCAAATAGTATTTTGTGTAACTTCTTGCTGCAGGCAAAAGAAAATCATGATTGAAATAGCTACCATTTCTCTGGAGTTTCCTTGCAACTTCCTCGCAATACACACAATACCTCTCAACTCATGCTGTTTCTGCACCGGGGTGTAGTTGGAAGGGTAGTAGAGCAGGACTTATTGTCTTCATGGGTAGCATCTCCAGATCATATTATGCCATATATGTGCCCCCAGAAAATTCCCATCCAGAAACAGGAACTATGGTTGAGTTAAGGCATTTTGGCTCTACCTAGTACTCTGCTATAATGATTTTCTGCCTTGCCAGAAAAACATAGAGGTTGAGAAGAAACACATTTTTCTTTAAATCTCTTATTTTCCCCCTTAATAGAAAACAGACATGAGATTGTACCTGAAAAATAAAAGAAGAAGAAAATCGCTGGGAATATCTGCAGGCATTTAAGGACATGTGTATAGGATTTAGGTAAATGCAGAGCCAAAGGTAGAAGTGATAAATGAAATACAGGCAAGAGCAAATTATTTATTTCCACCCATAAAACAATTGCTACAGCAAACTTCATATCAGTTCATATCTATGGGGTCCTGATTCTACAGTCCTTCCTACTAAAGCATGGGTAGAGATGGTAGATTTGCAAGAGAGGTTGGTGATTTTCTCCATAGCTTTTTAGAAAATGCATCTTTCCTTCAGGAAAGACTGCAGTTGCCAGCATTCTTCCTATCTCAAGCCACCTTTAATTTTCTGTTTCCCTGTGTAGTCAGTCGAGATAGTCCTGCTTAGTGTTGCCAACTGCTTAGTGTGGCTGGAGATCTCCTGGAATTATAACTGGTTTCCAGATGACAGAGATCAGTCCCCTTGTGGAACATGGCTGCTTTGTTAGTCTCCATGGTTTTATACCCTGCTAAGTCTCTCCTCCCCCCAAATCCCACCTTCTCTAGGCTTTATCCCCTACATTTCCAGAATTTTCCAATCCAGAGTTGGCTATATTGGTTCTTGGTCAGTAGTCCCACATACTTATGGGAATCCACATGTATATACAAGAATTCACAGTTAAGGTAAGAAAATGCTTGTTCTTAATTTTTTTTCATGTGACCCTACAAACCTTGCCCATTTTGACCATGAAATCCAGGAAGATTGTGAAACTGCAGTTTAACCAGTGTAGCATGTCACTGGTGGAGACCCTATGTTAGGATCTCATGGTGCAGGTGGAAATATTCTGAGACAACAAAGTTGTACAGCCACTTTACTATGTATCCTGCCAAAAGAAAGTTGATTACTTCCAAAGAGGTCTAAACTGCTGGATGAACTTCAATTCACCATGATCAGAAGCAACTTCCACAAATGAAGGAGTCATGTAGTAACTGGTGGTTCCTTTAAAGTTTCAACTACAGCTTCTGATGCTGAAGAGGCAAGCTGAATTTAGTTTAGATTTAACACGGAAAATGAACATGTGGGTTTCCTCCTCTCCATTTATTTATTTTATTGTATTTATTAAACTTAAAGACTGCCACTTTCAGTCTGGCCAGCTCATGGTGGTTTAAATATAAGTATAAAAGGTAAAGGTAAAGGTATCCCCTGTGCAAGCACCGAGTCATGTCTGACCCTTGGGGTGACGCCCTCCAGCGTTTTCATGGCAGACTCAATACGGGGTGGTTTGCCAGTGCCTTCCCCAGTCATGACCGTTTACCCCCCAGCAAGCTGGGTACTCATTTTACCGACCTCGGAAGGATGGAAGGCTGAGTCAACCTTGAGCCGGCTGCTGGGATTGAACTCCCAGCCTCATGGGCAGAGCTTTCAGACGGCTGCCTTACCACTCTGCGCCACAAGAGGCTCTAAAAATATAAGTATAAATATGTTTAAAACCCAATATCCTCATACAATTAACACAATTGATACAATTGATGGCAATAACCATTTATACTCTATTCAGCTCCCCAGTACCTCAAGAGTTGAGGTTCACAGATGCAATGTTCAAAATAGATGTTCCTGGGCGATGTTGGCCTATGGGGGTACAAATTACAAAAAGGAGGGGGGAACCTGATCTTATAGTCTCCAGCCTGGCCTCAACCAAATGCCTGGTGGAAGAGCTCCATCTTACAGGCCCTGCAGAACCCAGAGAGTTCCATCAGGGCCCTCAGCTTTTCCGGGAGCTCATTCCACCAAAATGGCCCTGGCCCCGGTCGAGGCCATGTAAAAGAAATGTCATTGAAACATCCAGCTATTCGACAGTCACCTGAAGGTACAGATGAACACATACAATTCTCTGCAAGTAAGGTTGCCAACCTCCAGGTAGTGGGTGGAGATCTCCGACTGTTATAACTGATCTCCAGGTCACATGGAGAAAATAGCCTCTTTGGAAGTTGGACACTGAAACATTAGGCCTCAAAACCCAACTTTTTCAGGTTCCACTCCCAAAAGCTTCAGGTATTTCTGGACCTGGATCTTGCAACCCTACCCGCAAGTAACAACAAGAAATATTTGTACCAGAACACCACCACATATTTGTGTATTACAAAGATTCCAAGCTGGTAATTTGGGAACAGTAATATTGTGTAAAAATAAAAAGCTAGTTACTTCTACAAACTCTCACATGCTTATCTGTTTCTAACCTTACAAAGGCAAATTGTGGCTCTGAAAACCTGAAATTACAAATAAGTAGGGCTCCGTGAGCATCCACCAGCTGTACTCCATTTGCCAACTGGAAGCAGGGAGTCAGCTTCAGTTCAGCTGCTTGTGAGCAACTCAAGGTGATTGATTCAGTAGACTACTTTGCACATCTTCATACTGTACAACACAGTGCAATTAGAAGTCCCTTTTTAGATTTCATGATTAAATGCTCTCTACATAAAAATAATCTGCCTATAAAGATAAAACTTCTGGTTGCCTTCTGGTGTGTGTGTGTGAGAGAGAAAGAGACAGACAGACAGACAGACAGACAGACAGACACCTTTTCCACATGAGGGGAAAAGGCCAGGCTGGTGCCCATCTGGCAGTGAGGCTAATCCCCATTTCTTGATAATGTCAGTACCAGCCTGGCACTGGCCCGAATCAGGCCCCCATTTGCCCTGCTGCAAGGAAACACAGATTCTTCCACTGTCCTGTTCCCTGCCACGGGCACCATCAGGGCCATCTGGCAGGGAAGAATTGGGCCTTCCAGGCCCCGCTCCTTCCTCTGCCTTGTGCTGACTACAATGTCCTGAGAGGCATGCAAAAATGCCCTAGGCAGGTCTGTGGTGCGGTGGAGCACCACCAAGCTGCCTGGAGCATTTTTTTTCTGTTTAAGAACATAGTATTGCTACCATGTTTCTAAACAGGGGGGAAAAACTGCCCCTGCTCCCCCCTCTCCATGTGTCGGAACCTTTCTGCCCTGGCTCATCTGGAGGCAGAAATTAGCTAAACTATATTCCAGCAACGTGAACCAGTCCCAGAACTGTTTCCCCCCATGTTCTAATGTTTTTGAAAATTTAAATAATTAAAAATAGAACATTGAAAAAATGTTCAACCACAAAGCAATTTTCTTTGAAAAAGAGAAAGTTCAATTCAAACCTAGAAGTATTTCCATCCTGTTCAACATCACAATTTCCACTTCACAATTAAATCATCTTTCCTTATTTCTGCAATCATTATTTTGTCAGCTCCCTCCATATCAGAGAAGAATGTACTAAACCACAAAGCCCCATGTCACACCCCATTCCAAAATACAAGGCACAAGAATGGGCAGTGATAGAAGGACAACTGAAAGAAAGTTGTGTCCCTTCCTAAGTTTTGCTGCAAGGATTAGGGCTTCAAGATGACAAAAAACGCTGCCTCTAGATTATGACTTTCATAAAAAGGATATTTATAAGACATTCCTCATGCTTTCTAACTATTTTAAGATTTAAAGATGAAGGTAATCTCTTTAG
This sequence comes from Paroedura picta, assembly GCF_049243985.1. Classification (NCBI taxonomy): domain Eukaryota; kingdom Metazoa; phylum Chordata; class Lepidosauria; order Squamata; family Gekkonidae; genus Paroedura; species Paroedura picta. The sequence goes on along the minus strand of NC_135376.1, from coordinate 63,702,471 downwards.
GGAACTGTTCCAAACCAAAATGAACTCCTGGAGCCAATGTTTAAAAAAAAAATTCTGTAGATAATGGATATATTCATCCAATGCATTGAAAATGGCTGTTTAAACTTAGCTTGTGCCAATCTTCTGTACCAACTAATTGCAGCACCAAATCAGGGCTCAGGAGGTGAGGGAAATCCAATGCAAAGCTAAAAAAAGGTATGCCCCTGGATCCATACTATAGAATTTGTGCTTGCTTTCATAACATGTGACATCACCTCTGAGATGCTACACTTCATTAAACGGAATCCACACCTGCAAGTTACCAAGGGATGGAGTTGAGAAATATACATGCATGTGTGAATTATCCTTTTCTCACCACTTTTTCCATTGGAATCTTCACACCATCTAGATTCTACATTAGACAGAAGATGTAGGAAGAATCCTCATTTTTGAAAACCATCCATGAATGTGCATACATTTCTTGAGGCCAGTGTGTTCTCAACACTTTAGCACAGCTTAGTGTGAAAATTTTGCAATTAACTTAATCGAAGCAGCAACAAAACATTGTCAGAGAAAAATACTGATTTTACTCACAGACCAGCAATAAGAAGGGAAAGAATACCATTTTGTGCACATGCCACAGAATTCGTACATACTGTATTCTTTCTCTCTCTTTTTACTGCAAAGAAATCCAGTCTGAGTTCTTAATGATACAATATCTTTCTATAATTAAAAATAATCTGATGGAGAAAGATTTCACACAAATAAATTTAAAAGATTACATAAATGTAGCAGATGACAAAAAAACACACCATTCGATTAACCTCTTAATGGTTTATTGCTGATTATTTGCAGAAGAGCAATGGGCCTGGAGATATACCTACATCAGTCTCAGAATGTCTGAGTTTCATTTCCATAGCCACTTATATTTTCACATCTGTGCTACAGAACTTACATCCTCTTGGTCCCACCATGTCAGAATGCACAGTGGCAGATTGGCATATTGAGCTATTAATAATTTGCTATATGTGTTACAGATGTTGCATAAATGAGCAGTGTTCTATCACTATTTCTTGACATTGGGGCCCTTGGGGTGGCAAGCTAAGACCCAGATCTGTCTACAACCTGCCTTTTCTGGCAAAAGCGAAACCTGCCCCTGACTGTGGAATCACATTCCAGCTTGCATAGTCAATTTTTCAGATGTTCTTGCTTTCCTACTCCTTGTTCCTTCACTCAGGCCTCATCTGGCCACAATGAAAAATGATGTGATGTAATTTTTTATTCAGTGCTTGACACTTATAGAAGGCAATGTGGTTCACTGATTACAAAATCCAAAAAGGTTAAAAATACAAAACACAAAAAAAAACTCAACCCAGGTACAAAGCTCCTTGGAAGCCTGCCAGGAAAAACTTTAAACTTGGTCTCTCTCTCTCTCTCTCTCTCTCTCTCTCTGTATATATAACATATCACAAATACACAATTTAATTGTTGCCCTTTTTGCTGTGATTATACTTTGACATATCTTCTGTGATGATATTTGCTATCTTGTGTGTACGTACTCATCCAGTCACCAGGTGAAATGTATAATAACTATGCAGGAGACAGCAGGTTTAAACTTTGACAGTGAACAGCTGTAGATTGTCTAAAACTTAATTCAAATAATGAAATCAATAGATTCAACTATAGTTTCATGTTTTCCCAAACAAATTCATTTGAAAAATGATATTCATTTATTTGAGATTAGTTCTGCAGAAAGATAAATGTTCTGCATCATCTCTAAAAACATAGCTAGAAAGTAACATTTCTAATATTGGAGGGAAATGAGCATTTCCCCCCCCCCCCAAAAAATGGTGAATATGTGTGAGCGTTTGCAACAGATTGGTAATGATTGCTCATTATGTCACTTACTTATGCAGCAGCCCTGCCGGTTTTCAAATGCTAATATATGAAATATGTTCCCATCTCCCCTCAAATTTGAAACTTCTTTGCATCTGAAAGCAATATCAGTTCCCAGCAAGGATGTTTATTGTTTCTGAAAATGCATATATACATAAACCATTGCTGGCCGCTATTGAACCTATTATTCAATCATATATTTTAAGCAACATCAGACTATGTCCAGTTTAGTCCAACGAAGTCCATAACTATTCAATTTGTGCTGTCCCCCCGCACCCTTTTTGTTTGTTTAACTTATGGAAAAATTTTAATCAGGCTGACTAATGCCAAGGATAAGACAAGAGAGAATTTTCAATTGCTTACAATTTTGGTGTAACCACACCTTCAGGTTCAGAGACTCTTGCCTATTACTAACCTGCCTTTTGTTCAAAATCATAGATTATTGGCTGCCATATTGTCTCTGTTAAAGGAATACCACAATTATTTTTAATGTTATGTATTGATCTCTTACTCTGTATCACAAAATTAAGAGAGTTAAAAATGGTGTGCTGGATCTCATAAGTAAGCTCAATTCACGGAGGAGCCTTCCTCCAGTACAAGAAGCCTTCCCTTTGGTAGTCCATGTCCCTTTTTCTGTGAAGGAAGTATTTAGCATTGTTGGCAAGTTGTTTGGATGACTTTGAATTAATTGGTAGGCAGAGACATGAACCAACGCATCATGAATTTTGGCAAGACCATGATCTATGAAGCTGTGAACCTGTGTTTTGGTGCCACTACTGAGAAGGCCTTCTTCCAGGCTGCTATTCACCTGATCTCAAAAGGCAGAGGCCTTCTGAAAATGACCACAGTGGGTGGGCAGGTTTATTTGAGAATAGGTAGTTCTTCAGCTACATTGGTCTCAAACAATATAGGATTTTAAATCTCAGTCACAGCATCTTGAATTGTGCCCAGATCATGGCAAACACTTCAAAAGTAATAGAGCTGCAGCATAAGTGGCTACTAAACATGTATCAAGCTACTCAAGCAAATTTTGACAGTATGTTGCCTCTTTTGCAGCTAGAGCCCACGTTAGCTAAGAAACAGTTGCTCTCAGTGGATATCCCTAAACTAGTTTGGGACCCAGTAGATACCTAATCTTATTCACATCTGACCCCAACTGCAGATATTAGTATAGGTCAAGTGTTTATTTTTTCCACGTAAGGGACATTAGGTATTATGAGCTACGGTTCCAATTCCATATACTATGATACGATATTAATCTCACTTAATAACTTGTGATTTATTTCCAAGAGAACATGCATAAACTCACACTGAAGACTGGATATTTCTGATTCCATAGCGGTGGCAATTGTTTGAGGCAAGTATAATCCCAACAAGATGCACTTTCAGTCTTCTGTTGCTTCTCTTGCTTCCTCATGCATTTTGAATTGCCTTTTCTATCCTATAAGCATGGAGAATGTTTTTTTTTAATCTTTTCTTAGGCAGATGTGAAGAAAGGGAGAGCCAAAACTGTTATGTCTTCTTAAATTGTTCTATGCCCGCTTGGAATTAAATTCCACATTCTTCTGAGAAGAGGGGCACATTTCTTTTTATGGAAAGTCATTAGAGACACACACACAAAAAAAAGGAAAGAAAGAAAGTCAATGTTTAAGACTCCATAAAGCAGATTTAGGGAAGCCGATAGCTCCGTACATGGTTGAGATCATTGTCACGTTAAGCCCTCTTTCCTCAAAGCTCATATCCACAAGTAGACCTACCAGCGCTAATGATACTGTTAGCAGAGTAAGTTAGTTTCAGGCTTGCAGCTTTACTTTTAAAAATAACCTGGAAGGAACTGCTTGCAATTTGTCTTGCAGTTTTGCAAGATGGTACTCTGGGAAAGGCTCTAGATTTCTTTTTGCCTTCTGCCCTGCAAATGCCATTCCCCTAGGCATCATCGCTACATCCTGGTGCCCATGAAAAGCCAAAGGTGAAAGAGATGCCTTCTGGCTCTTGACATGAATGCTGAACAAATGAGTTCTTTGTGTCTGTCTCGGCTTGGACAGTCCATTTTCTCCTCTTTCTCTTTCTTTCTCACTCTTTGTTTTTCTCTGTGCTTGCCATGAAGGGTTGTGTCTGACCTGCCAAAAGTTTGCCTCAGGTAAAGGAGCATTACATTTTTATGTGTGTCAAATTAATAAGACTCTCTAGGAGAGCTGTGCTAAAAAGACTTTTTAAATAGCAAACTCTCTAAAATAATAAAAAAAACCTCTCTAAATTATTAAGGTTAAAATAATTTAAGGGACAAGCTACAGAGCTCCATGTCAAATAGAGTATATTTAAGATATCATTAAGGGGTTTTAAGTGCAGTGACAGAAATTGAACTGGTTCGGTTACAAGCAGGAACAAGGGTTTACTTGGCTGGCCTAATCAGGGCCATCCCAGTTGCAAGAGGAACCCAAACAATAGCTTAAGGAAATCAACATATATCAGTGCACCAGTCAAACAGCATGTGATTTACGAGTTACTCTTCAGGCCATTTCCAGATCTGCACCAGCCATATCTTTGAAAAGTGGTGTGCCCCCCCCCCTTGCCCATAGGATCATGGTGCATTTGTGCATCTCTGATCTTTCTCATACCTGTTTTGCCTGATGTTTTGGAAATATAAGCAAAAAGGCATATCTTCATCACAGAGAAGGCCAGGGGCTTTTTTGTTTGTTTGTTTGGTTTTTTTTACTGGAAAGCTGTGATTTAGAAAACTTGCTATGCCAATGATCATAACGGTTTATCGATATACGATTTTCCGATGCCATTTTTAAAAACTGCATAAGCCCTGGTGGCTCAAGGGATGGGGTGGCCGTTTTCAGGGGGCTGGAACAGGGAAACTGTGAGGTACTTGATTCATTCCAAGAAAAGCAAACCTTCTTTAAAAGAGTTTCTTTATTAAAGCAAATCGAGCTGCTACACATAAGTCACAGTTAGAATTAATTTACAAATTATAAGTGGACACATATAGGGTTCAGAGAGAGTATCCCCCTTCCTGGGAACATAAAACAGATACCATGTCAAGGAAGTCACAACATCTTGATAACAACCATGGGTGAGAAAACGACAGGAACAAGGGAGACCAAGTGGATGTGGGACGGGGGAGGGAGGTGAGGAATGTAAGGGCATCTGGTGTGCTTGGAAAACTACAAAGGGAATTCATCTTTGGGTGTCAGCTAGGCCTGGGCATGGCAAAGTAGTAAATTAGAACAGAACTACAGAAGAACTACAGACTATTAAATAATGACAGAAATACATGGGGGTTTCTGACAAACGGGGTGGGGGAACTTCCTGCCATGTGGAAGCCCCATTGCTGCTGTACTTTATCTGCAGCTGCACCAGCAATGGGGAAACAACAATATCCCATACCTGTCTGACAGCCAGCAATGTCATAAGTGATATTAAGCTACAAGTACTGGACTGTGTCCTAATGGTCAATCTTTAGCTTAGATCCTGCAGCCCAAGATGCCTCCTTGCAAATGCTATTTGGGGGTGTTTGTGGAGGGATGCCCAAGAACAATGTGAGGGGGAAAATGGAAATGTACAAGGGGAGAAAGGAATCAGCAAAAATATAATTAAAAATACAGGTGGGATCCAAGCCAAGGGTCACCCCCAGCATCCTTTATGACATCTCCAGGATCCCGGGTTACACTTTTGTACTGCAGCTTGGTACAGTAGGCGATTTGAGCCAGTCCATATCTGTTTTCAAAGTGGTCACAATCAAATATTAAACAGAAAATGCTTCCTATTAAGACATGGTGAGAATATATTAAACTATTTCACTTAGGGGAAGCTGAGATGAAGTGTTTTCTATTTCTTGGGTGGGGGGAGATCATGTATTTGAGATACTTGGAACAGATCTATAGTACAAATGTATAGAGGATCCATACTAACTTAATAACCAGAGCTTCCCTCAGAGAAATCAAGAAAAAGTAGCTTAAGGAGAAATGTAAGACTTCTCAGTGAGATCCCATCGCGCAAAGACACAAAATTATTTTTCATGGTTTTCTAGAGAAAAATAAATGATTTGCTTAAACAAGATGTGGCACTGATTTACCTCAGCTGTCTGACACCCTGATCTGGAGTTCAAAAGCAGACTTCATGCTCTCCTGCGTGTGGAACCTGATAATCCATTTTAAACAGCAGCACTGCAGCACTGTGAGAACTTTAATTGTGCACCCGTAAGGAACTTTCACACTTATTTGGGGGTAAGGGAGGAAGAGAACAGACCATTTTCATCTTTTTCAGAGCAATGTTAGGGAAGCAATGTCTTGGCACTTTCTTGAAACTAGCAGGTTCTATGAGAGACTTCAAGGCAAGCTGATTATATGGAGGTGATGGCAATATGTTTATTTCCCATGTCGCATCAGACCATGGGTAGTCAAACTGTGGCCCTCCAGATGTTCAGAACGCTGGCAGGGGCTCATGGGAATTGTAGTCCATGGACATCTGGAGGGCCGCAGTTTGACTACCCCTGCATCAGACAGAACAGGATTAACTGTTAATGATCCCATATCAGTTTTCTGGTGGGATGGGGGTGGGGGGGCTTGAAATCCCTGACCAGATGATACTGCTACTTTTTAAGAGGCTCCTTCCTTCCTTCTCTCCAGTTGTCCTTAGGCTGATCTACAGATGCAGTTCTCCATGTGAGCACAAAATGACTAGGATAAGCTGTTCCCCTGGGTTCATTAATAGTAGAAATACAACCAACTCTTTTCTTGTTCCCACCAGGTCTTTTGTGTCCTCATGCCCCTTGTCTCTGTTCCTTATTTTCTACCAACAAAACCCCCATTGTGCTCAAATAAATATGCTTTCTCATTTATAGAGCTCTTTTTATTGTTTACATTTGTTTCTTTGTAGAAGCAGTGCTTACAAAATGGTTCTACAAAAATATGACACAACTTCAGCCAAGTTCAAGTCATTAAGTATTTAAATCTCTTCTTTTAAATATGCAACACAGACACCGACTTCTTAAATGAACAAATAGCTAGAGTTTGGGGATACCTTGCTATTGTCTTGCAGATCTAATGAAAGGCATACTGAAAAGAATACACCCAATTGTATCAGATGGTGCAAAGTGGTGTGTCTCCATGGAAGTTAATAGAACTATGTGGTTGTACATGAACTGAGAATTTTGTAGAAGTAATACCTATTGGGAATATTGTATTGGCTATAAAAGCTTAGCCTCAAAGAAGAATTTTGACATTGATCTCTAGGTAAAGAACAACTCCAGTAATAAGTTCAATGGATGACTACCTGCTGTTCTGTTAGCCAATTATCTCTATGTAAACTGGAGCCTGGACCCTGCAGCTGATAGCAAAGGTATTATCCTTTCCTAAAGCTTTGGTTTATGTGTGTGTGTGTGTATGTGTATATATATATATAGGGAGCCTGATTTTTAAAATATCCATAAGATCCACTTACCTGCCATGCTTGATATCTGTCTAGTATTGAGATAAAAGTTGGGCTGTTGTCTTTGCCATTGAGAAAAGAAAAGGGTTCAAAATTCAATCAATGTAGTTTATTTTTGCTGGTTATCTTAGCTAAGAATAAATCAATGGAATTTCTCAGGGCCAATCTGAAACAGTTCAAAGAGTATTTTTATCCCTTGTGCTTCAATATAATATTGCATAAAAGTGGAAGCGGCTGTTATCTGAAAGATCCATAGGTACACTGGCATGGAGGTTTAATTAAATTAAATTATTGTCATATCTATTTGAATATTGCAATATTGTTATTACATTTACAGAGGATGGTCTTTTGTTAGGGATGATAGCTGTTCATAATGGCTGAATGGATGTTCCTCACCTTAAATCACCTTTGATTGACTCCAGAGCTGGATTATTCTCAAAGCATTCCTCATGATTTTTCTACTCTGGTCCCTTAGCTGAGACATCACTGTAGCCAGGAAGGGGTTCACAACTAGTGTTGTACACAGCGGCATCTGAATCAGCTGTTCCAGGCCAATGCAGCCAGCGCTGCACCACGGGGAGGGGAGGTGCAGGCGCTGGTGCATAATTCAGTGCGTGCGCACAGGCACAGCACTTGCATATGTGCGCTGAATTATGCACCAGAACCTGCACCTTCCCCTCCCCGCGGTGCAGCGCTGGCTGCGTCAGCCTGGAATGGCCAATTCAGACAGCGCTGTGCACAACCCTAGTTCACAAACCCTTTGTGAAGCTATACAGACATTATTTTTCAGAGTCTGTCTCTTGAAATAACTATATGTGCAATCAGTCTACTACCTTAAGTCATCTTCACAGCAGTTAGATGTAACACAAAGTACAGAAGAGAAGCCACAATCTCACATGTCTTCCCTTCTCTGTTTTGCAGATTGCTCTGTTTTAAGCACAACTCATAGCCCCACTCAGCTAAATTAGCCCGTGAGTGTTAAACATGTGTGAAGGGTAACAACAAGGCAAAATATAAAGGGGAGAGGGACAGAAGAGGGAGAAACAAAGCAGAACAAGAGCAATCAAGCAGGACCAGCATATACTCAACTACTGAACAATTTATCAATCATGCAGTCAGGTGTTGAGAGGATACTTTGATCTGGTCAGGAGATCAGAACTTCTGGGGAGATCATTAATGGAGCTGACATGAAAACTTAGGACACTATGCTGGATCATTGAGTCCCCAGATATAGGAAGACTCTATTGCAGCTACTCATAGGAAAATACTCAACATCTGCCAACCCTGAGAGACTTATGCATAACATTAATATGTGAATAGAGATCAGGATTTCAGAGTGTTAAAGATGACCATGTCTGTTTGAGACAAGAGGTTGCTTGAACTGTTGCTTGAACCAGCATGTACTTCTTGTTTGGGAGACAGCATACTTTTTCAGTACTTTCAAAGCGCCATTCCGCACAACGGGCAATGTCGCTAAATCTGAGCTTTATTGAAAAGCGTTGCAAGCAAAAGTGGCAGGTCTCGGTAATGCACACAGCCGGTTCTATCGAAAAAAAGGCTCTCCCACTAGTGCTGTTCTTGTAATGCACAAGTTTCTGGTCTCGCCAAAATCGCAACAAAGGAGGCGATATTTTTCCATGCTTCCTCCCATCCCTGGCTGTCAATCAAACAGATCAGCCAATTAACTATTGTGCTCGTGATTCCCTTAAAAAACTTTTTTTAGGGGGCTTCCACTGTAACCTGCCACCCCCTTAAGCCTTCACAGAATCAGCCTCTCTGTCAGATGGCTATCCAGGCTCTGTTAAAAAATTTCCAAAGATAGAGAACCCACTACCTCCCAAGGAAGCCTGTTCCACTGAGAAACCACTCTAATTGTCAGGAACTTCTTCCGGATGTTGATGCAGAATGGATCTTCACATGGATCTTCACAATGCCAGAAGACTGGCATCTGCAGTAGAGTTGGATGACAAAGCTTCAACAGCACATGATATAATGGCTATGTGTAGGATTTAACCAGCTTTTCCACTGGTGAAAAAGAGGGTCCTCTTCCCTTTGACCACCAAAATATGGGATGCTGATACTGGTGATCATAGGAGATCATGGGACAAAAGCCACATGGGTTGGCGGGTCTATAGTAAGAAACAGAACTGAGTGAGATAGAGTAGAAAAGCTGTTTGCAGTATTAATTTTGGACCCCTTTCTTACACTAGTCTGTGTCTAATTAGTCTTACAGTATCAATTAATTCTTCTGTATGGATGTATATGTATATGAAGTCAATTTTAATATATTAGTGAGCCTGAATAATATTTGACCATCTTTCTACTTTTTTTTAACCAACAGACAAAATATTGATTTTTTTTTGTTAAGGCTCGTCATTCAACAACTGTGGGATTCCCCCCCCCCCCAAATGTGGATAAATTCTATAGGCTGAAGTTTCTGTGGGTAGCTGTAATTATAAAGCTCATTTGCAGCTAAATAATCTAAGTCAAATTGCTAGACAAGCCAAGCAGCTCTAGGATTGTGGTCCAGGACACTGTGGTCCAGGATTGTGGTCCAAAACCCCCACAAATAAGCTGGAGAACCAGAGCTCTTGCTTTCAGTTTACATTCGTAGCACCAAAGTCTTGGAATAAGCAAACCTTAGAATGCACAATATATATCTACAGCCAATAAACCAATTAGAGTCAATCCTTTAGAATCATAACTCAACACTTGAACCATTCAAGCTCTCAGTCAAACTAATGCCCTTCATCTAGTTGGCATATCTTAATCCATACAAGGTAGTTGTTCTTTGGCTGTCAGTTCAGTCTTTCTCCGCAGTGTCATGAAACAAGTATTTTCCCTTAGGAAACAACAAACATGTTCAGCACTAAAAATATACCATTTGATTCTAGGAAAGTTGGGTGAAATATTATTTTTGTTTTCCTTTTGCAATATTCTCAAACTGCCTTCCTAAGCAGGTTTCAAAACCTTTCAGCCCACAGTATTTCAGTGTAATTTTGTGAGGGTTTAAAATGTGTTGTACCAGGAACTTTCTCATACTATTCAATATTTAGCAACCCTAGAATCCCAAAAAGTTCTTCATTTGGGGCTGCAGTCCAAAACATAAATACTTAGCTAGATCTGTCAATTCTTTATTTTTCTATCTAAAATAAAATCTGAGATATATGCTTAGAAGGCTGAGTGTGTCTGATTATTTAAAAAAAACATATAAAGTCCTATGTATTCTTGTCATTATTATAATGAAATAGAGTGTAAATCTCTCGACATTCATTCATACAACTTTCTTTTCATTACTTTGGTACTTGACGGTTGTTTAGAAAGCAAGAAGAGTTCAAATTCAGAGGGAAGCCTGGCACAAACTAGGAAGAAATTGATTGGAAATCTTTCCATAGCTTTTTCTGTGGAGGAGCCTCTGAAATAATGTTTCAGGTTTTGAGGAGCCCTAGTAGTGATGTCATCTGGTCACCAGAAGTGACATTACTGTTTGTGTTAACAGACAAGTTCAAGGAGCACTGGAGGAGGGGAGAGACAGGAGGTGGTTTAAGCCAGGGGTAGGCATGCAGGCTCCACCCCCTCCCAGGCACTAAAACTACAAGAGAACTCATTCATACTTGGGAATGGAGCAATGGCCATGAGGAGAGGAAAAGCCAAGGACCCCCTCTGGAGCTCCTGTGGACCCCTGGTTAGGAAACCCTGGTCTAACAAGTTTTGTAAGATAAAGTCCCCCCCCCCCTTTTACTAGTCAATCTTCTTTACAATAGAAAGTTTTTATGAATCCCACAGTACTCATTTACTACTAAGCTTTCATACTCACTATGTGAAAGTAGCAAAAAAGAAGGTGTTGTGGTCTCAATGCAGGAAAAGGAAAAGGGGGTGATTGTAATGAGTCAGTTATGTAGTCATCTTTGGCTTCAGGTCAGTGACCAAGTTAAACACACAGATTGGGGGGCGGGGGGTAAAATAGCTCAGCAAGAGCCCAACAGCAGTATGCAAGCACACTAGAACACAACAGCCTCTGTCTGAGCCAACTCTTGGCACAAGAGCCCACTATAATTTTCCTTACCAGCCTTGAATTACTGATGAAAGCCTGTGTACCTTGACAAGACACCTGATTCTCACATGATGCCAAAGCAATTCCTCCACCCTCTCAGAAATGGCCCACCTCCCTGTGCTAGCCTGTTGGGTGCCAAATGCCTCCCTTACCATGCTCTGTAACCCTACCAGCTTTTGGAGGGGCAAACATCTGCCTCTACCCACTCTGTACTGCTTATAAATCTGTCTTTCTTCCTACCTGTCTGGGATTAGGCAGGAAGGGTCCTTTGAGTAAAGGTTCAAAGTCCTGAGAACATGGTCTCAAAGGGATGTAAAGCAAAGCTATTAAAGCTAGAACTGTGTTTTGATCTTCATGGCCTATAAAATAGGAAAAATGTCTTCTATCTTTCTGAAAATTGGAAGTCTTTGAATAAGTGATAAAGTTCCTCAAAAATGTCACCCCATTTTAAATAGGAAAGAGAGAGGTTATAGTCTCAGTGTATCCATTCTCCACTGGAAAGTAATAATGGTTAAATGAAAAAATCACACCCCTGTTATAGAATATTCTGGGATAATTCGTGAGAAAAATGCATATTTTACCACCTGATCAGATAAGACAGTTGAAAAGTACAAGATCTGTAGTGTTCATGATTAAACAGAACATGGGATTGTCCTGCAGAAGGCATCAGAGGAGATATATATTTAGCATAGTTGGAACAGAGACTTCCTGATGTTTTTCAAACCCAGTGTCCTGTTTGGCTCAATTTGAGACTTCCTGCTCCTTTGAGCATACTTCCTTCCTGTTTGCCTCCAGAATCAGAACAGACATAATGACTGCAGACAATAGTTAGACAGTTAGGAATCTTTATCCTCTTTCTACACAAAGTTTGTTTCTCCTCTTAATAAAACTATTTTATTCTTTTCAGCAATCCAGTGCTGCATATTCAAACTCTGCCGGCATAGATCGTGCTCTTAATATCTCAAGCGAGCAAAAGAGTTTCAGCAGCTATATGATTCGAAATAGACCTATTTAACAGCAGTACTCAATGAGCATGGCAAGGATCATTGAAAAACCAACAGGTCCCACTTCCCTGAGTCACAAAATGGATATATATATATGTTAATATTCTTTCAGAAGGTGAAACATCAGATCTAGATAATTGTAAACCTGAGAATAATTTTGGTTTGCAATTTGCTGAATGTGCCAGGTCCATTTTGAACCTATATTGAACGGTTTTCTGTTGTTTTTCAAGACATGATCAGATGCAAACAACAGACACCACTTTATTTCATTTCCATTCAATTCCAGTGATCTGCACTTTAGATTTCTAAAGAGAAACAGCTGAGACTCTCTGAGATGCATAACTGGGCCATCCCAGTGATTTTTAAAATCAGCTGTAGCCACTGGGGGCCCTGATTTGGCTGCATTACAGGAAGGAAAGTCTTCCATCATTGCATAGTTTTACTAATCAAACAGTGCAAAATGGAATTACGCAATTCCAAGTTCACTAGGGGTTTTGAAAGTGTAACTTTGCTTCCACACCTTCTTCATCACAGCACTTTGCTGTTATCCCATTAACAGGAGAAGTCAGGCATCCCACCTGTGCATGAATATTTCCTTTAAAAACTATTAGCGGTGCATATCAGTTGGAATTAATGAACTCTGCACTGATGGAAGGGTTAAATCCCTTTGTGACAGACTGTGCTTTGAAAGCTCATAAGTGTTGTAAACATGTGACAGACTGTGAAAGGTTAATGACTCACCAAACTGACTGTTGACGACAATTCATTTTAGCACTGACTGAGGAATGGAAAGGTTGGCAAGGAGGATAGGGAGGGTTGTTGAAGACCCGCATTTGGGCCAGAAAAAGGGACACCCCTTCTAACTGGCTAGGTCTCAGAAATCCAAACAACTGTCTCATTCAGATCATCTTAGAAAGTCCCTGGAGAGAAGGACAGATTGATTATCTTCCAGAGTAGTCCTACCTTCTCATCACTCATTTTCAGGAGCCATGAGGGGGTAGGGGCCTAGAGGACATGTGGTTGGCCTCATTGAAGCTATCAGCAAGTCAACATCAGCCTGCACAAGACATCAGAAACCATTAAAGCACTCCTCCAGAGGCAGTCAGGGGGCCTCCAGTTCCCTTACTGTATTAAGTGTTGGGCGAAGGTTGTGGTGGAATGACAAAATGTTTTATATCAACACATTGTTGATCCACTTTTGATTACACAGGTTTTAGTTTAACCCCAAAGTTGTCTCTTGAAGGAGATTAATAGTAGCAAATCTGCTTCTTGGCCTCTGTTGTTTACAGTGCAGTGCTCCATTACTATTATTAATTTTTATTTATATACTACCCCTCTCTGCTGATGCGCTCAGGGTGGTTTACAGCAGTAGATTAAAACAATTTATTTACTAACAATTAATTCACTATCTATGCTGTCTTATGCAGAGTTATCCACTTCTAAGTGCAATGAAAAACATAGCATTGTAATGATGGCAGAAGAGAGATTTTTATTGTAAGATAAAGCACAACAATCTTGATTATGGTAAAGTATTGGTACGCACTAACACCCATATAAATCTTGTCTTTACCCATTGTGTTGCACAGTTGATGAGTTATGACACATCTTTGTATGTTGCAAATTCACCCAGAAATGCTCCTTTTCATGGGGTGGTCAATGCTCCCTTATATGTCAATTATGGAACTTCCATTACATGCTCGTTTCTCAATAAATCAGGATCTGAGTCAGCATTTGAGCCTTGCTTTTTTCATACAGTCAGTGCTATGAATTACATACTGGCTACGCTCCCTCCCCTCCTAAAATTCCACTGTCCCCAGAATCTACTTCCATGTCTACAGGAAATTCTCAAGCTGGTCTTGACAACCTAGGAGGAAACCTTGTGTTGGCCAGACTCATTTGGATCAACATGAAGTAGATTCTTCCATGCCACATCAAAAGTGACACACCACTGAGGTGGAGATGAAACTGTCCTCAAAGACAGTCCAGGGGGTTTAGTAGTGCAGAATTTGTTCTACTTAGTTAAGAATGAATCCCTAGACAAGCCCTGGGAAAGTGATGGAGAAGAATATTTTGGGGGTATCATCCTTCCTCACTTAATTAAATCCCTAGAGCTGAGCTGGAAACAAGACTGAAGGTATCCCTGTGTGATGGTGATGTCCAGAGCTAAATGGAAGTGCTATGACCAGAGATCCCCACCCTAAAGGAAATACGAGGTGAGGGCATACTCCCATAACAAGAATGGAAATTGACCTGTGCTAAACTCAGCCTGTCATTACTCTCCCTGCCCTGGTTTTCTGGGGCTTGAGGTGGCTAGCAGGCTTGTTCCTAAGGACTATGGCTGTATCTTCTGGGTCTGACATTTAGTCATCAATTGTGGCATTAATATGATTAATATAACAGCTGCTAAGATGTAAAAAAATGGAAGATAAACACTGCTTCAAGGAAAAGAAACATACAGTGTGTGGCTGCATGGGGGAGGTAGCATTTGTCTGGTGTGACCATATTGACTTTGCTGCTTCCCATTTTTTAAATATATTATGCTCATGAGAATTGCTGTCAGGGAATGAAAGATGTATGTTACACCCAACAAAACACCTGAAACATAAGCTGTGAAAGAGATCATCAGACTTCTATACTAATGGGGTCTATTTTTAAAGGGAAAAAATCAATTGACTAGTTCCTTGTATGCACTAAAGCTCTCATATACTGTGTCAGGCTATGGGTCCACGTAGGTCAATGCTTGCTACTGTGACTCAGCTCCACAGGACCTCTAACTGCTACTTGAGACTTTTTCAAATTGCTCTTTGAGGTCCTTTCAGTGAGATGTGAGGGGGTGAACCTGGGATCTTCTGCATGCAAAAAAAACAAAAACAAAAAACACTCTATGTCTGGCCCCACACCCTTCCTTTCCCCATGCTGCTATGCCAATACAATACTCAGCATGGAAGATCTGACTGTGTCTGATTCAAGCTGCAGTCATATTTTCTTTTCAGTGAAGGCATAACAATACCAGAGATCATTTGACTACAAACACACCCTAAATCCAGTTTTGCAAATTTGACATATTCAGATGTTGAGATGAGATATTCAGAATATTACAAAACTGCTACTTGAGAGAACTAAGATAGAAGACAAAGGTAATAGAAAAAGAGACTTCTCAGTTTGTCAGCTTTTCTTGTGGATTAATATTGATCTTTAGCAGACCAGTGAAAGGAAGGCAGAGATGCCACTTGGACATGCTCAGAGCTCTCTCTGACCCAGTCCCCATTGCTGCCACTCCATCTGTAGGTAGGGGCAAGAATGACATCTGCAGGAGGTAGGTATTGATATAAAAAGATAGCTTACAGAGTGTTCACAGCACTGTGAGTACCCTTTAAAATAATTATCATTTTCAGATTAAAATTCTATTATTATCAAGTGGCTGTTTTACTGAAAGTGATTATTTATCTCAAACTTGCTTCCTCCATGTTTCAGAATACCAACCTAAATTCTCTTTGGTTGAAATCTACTTGAAAAGGGATGTGAACCATTTGATGCCAATATACTTGATTGCTTAGATCTTGTCTGCTCTTGAATCGAACTTTTCCTCCTTGACTTACATTCACATCCTTGCATTTGTCGTATGATTTGGTGTTTGTACCTCTTACGCGCATTTGTTTTTGAACATATTTCGCTGCTCTGGATTGGGTGTAAAGTATGAATGTCAAGGGAATAGTTTCCATGGCAACAGTAGGCTGATGGAAGATTTCTAAACTTGTACCTCCTACTCATACAATATTGTAGAAATTCTGAAAGCCTAAAGAATGAGTGCTAATTACCTGATGAAATTTGCTGTGGTGGGCAGAACAAAGACAATTTCTGTGGACGGGCAGGTAACCCCCTTCAGCATATGCCCAATTTATCTAACAAGAGTGACCCACTCAAGTACTGGGACATTAACAATATGAAATAGTTATTTTAAATCTGTTTCTGATTTAGAAAAGATCACACCCATAATATTACAGAAGCATTTCTTATTTGTTAAGAGATCAACTATATCAGGATAAAGTTACACTGACTTGTGGAACTGTTTTCCGTGTTCAGAGGGGCATCAAGTACCATTCGGCCCAAGTCATAACTGTTTTGAACAACAACAAAAAAGATGCTTTGTTCACTCCGATATACAAATAGACATTGCCTTAAAGAGATATAACTAGAACACTGGCAGAAGAAGCTGTTGCAGGAGGACTGTGTATTTCTTTGACTCGGTCATTGACTGTTACGGGATTATTTTCCTTTAAAATTTGGACCTTTCACCTAATGGCTTCACAGAGCAATCCAAGGAGGGAAACACTCAGGTACTTCCTACATGATTGTGTGATTAATAAGTTTTGCAATTTGAGAAGGGAGGAATGCTTTTTGTCTTCTGTGTTCTCTGTGTGAGTGTGTAGAGGAGAGTGCTACACAGCCCCATGTCCTCATCCCAAGCAGCTCTTTCCTCTAGGGGAAGTGATTTGTGTTGCCTGGAAATGACCTGCAATTCCAGCAAATCCACAGGACCCAATTGGAGATTGGCATCCCGCAACCTGTCTGGGACACAGTACCACAGAGTTCCCCCCTCCCAAGCAAGCCCTGGGTATAAGAGTGGGTATAAGAGTGGGTATAAGATAAGCTATACGCTCATATCATGCATGAATTCTGAAAGCCTTGATGGCTTCGATCAAACTATTGTGCTTGTATCTTGTTTCTTCTCTTGATGTCCGTTATTTGGAAGAACTGTGAAGATTACTGCAACTGGGTACCCACACTTGGCTAGACAATTACAGGGTGAGAGTGAAGGAGGAAACAAGGCTGTGATGGAGGTTGGGTTCATGTCTGCCTGACACAAAGCAGGAAGTCCTGATGACTTGGAGGATAGCTGCTTTTTGCATGTGGTAGAGCTACAGGCTTATGCTGACTGTTCCCACTTATTTACTTACTACTTGCCCTGCTCATGCTGCTGGTGGCAGCTGCTGCTTCTACATCCCACAATGGCAATGGTGGCTACTTGGATTTGCTTCACTCCCAACAGAGGACACTGGCTCATGGTGGCTTCCATCTGCCTCAGTGGGCCACCCCTTCTCAGTCTCCAGAACTGATTCCACCTGGTGGAGTAAACCTCACTCCACTTCCTGCTTGCAAATGTATGGTTAGAGACTGCATGTTTGCAAGATTCTTGATGGGAGACCCCTCCTGCATTTTCCTGCTGCCTCTTCATGTCTTTTTGCCTCCTGGTGAGGCAGCAAGCAAGAACAACCTGAACATCTCCCCCCGACACACTCCTTGGCTTGTTAATTACCACAAGCCACTAATCCCTGCACAGCAGTTGCTTCAGGAACTCAAACTTCTGTACACTCCAAGCCCCCCAACTTTTTTTTAAAAAGTGCATTCCATGTTGCTCTGGAAAAATGTCATGGGACCAGAACATTTCTTAAAAGAAAAATTATAATTCTATATTGCCGTAGGATCATGTCACAACAATAAAAATATCCCCTCCTGAGATCTCTTATTAGGATTCTTGATGTAATGGTCTCTATTTTCAGGTAAGTTTGTGACATACTGGCTATGCTGGCCATGGTAACTGGACCCCAATCAGTGATTGTGTGTTCACAGTAAAGTTTTAAAACAAAGAGCATGGATGCCAAGCTGATAAGGAGAGGGCTGCCCGATCCCAAAATTACAGTGCATAAGGAGGAGAAGATTTTATTTTTACATAGAGCATGTAGCTTTGTGGTCCCACAGCATCATGGACTATACCATTTTTATTTAAAATACATTCTCAATCTAGAAAAGGAGAGGGGAGAGCAGGTGTGAGGGTGGGCAGAACGCTACAGAGACTGTTCTGCATTTCTCTCTCCATACAGGCTTGCCCCTGTTTGCTCCCCTGTTTTGTGATTTCCCTCATCGCAGAGCAACTCTGGGGAAAACTCACACCAGCCACTTGAGATCTCCAGGTTGCTGCTGATGTCATGTGGAGGCAGCACTAAAACCCATGAGCAATGAGGGGCTGTCCTGGGGGCTAATTCCTTATCCAGGACTTTCCCAGTGGCCTTCAAGCCCAATCTGACCCTGGTTCTAGGATCACTGTCACACAGTCATGGTTTAGGATTACTTTGTAAAATACAAACAAGAGAAGGCCCAAAGGAATCCCAATATTCCTGATTTTCTTGGCCTCTAAACTCAGTTTAGGAATTTTATTTTAAAAATAAAATACCACTATAACAAAGTTATTTTGGGATAATTCTTGATGATGAAAACATTCAAAAACAGGGTGCCATTAAACACTGCAAACAGACATGATTTTCTTGGTGATTTCACACATTTTTGTTCATCAGCGCCATTTTATCTGGCTTGCTTTAACAACTCTTGTGTTTTGCCAGAGATATTACGATCCAGGTAATATAGCGCCAAAGCACAATTGTATGAGCAGATACGGCCAATAGCAGACTGAACCAATGAAACTTTGAGAATAATTTTAAAAAATAGTGAGAAAGAAAAACAGATAGAGGAACAAGTAATCTCATTCTTAACTTTATCCAAACTATGCATCATGGACATTAGGAGAAAAGCCTGGGCTGGAAAGTGGAACTGCTTTATATTCTGACGCCATTGCCTCCTGTTCGTTGGCCAGGGAGCACAAGGATCTTCGTGGCTGTTCTCCCTCATGCAGCGTGCCTCATTCCTTTATCCTTTCCAGAGTTCTGCTCATTGCCCAACCCATTCCCTGCCCCTGCCCCTGAAGGTGTGTTAGTCCCTGGACACCACTGGATGTTTTACTCCAGACTGTAACATGAAGGCAAACTGCTTGCTGAGATTTATATATCATTAGTTTTGAGTCCAAAGTATTTTGCAAAACTGGCTATTGGGCATAAATAAAACAGAGCATTAATTGGTTTCTCAGAGTCAAGGGCTGCATCTGAAGGAACAAATGTGCCTTTATCTTTGTTACAGTACGATTGTTAAAATGCAAGCGATCAGAAAGGTAATTCATGATTGCAAAATCACAGTACAGAGCCTAACTAACAAAATTAATTGGGGGGAGGGGAGGCAACTCTTTTCTATTGTAAGATCCTAACCTTTTGGGCTGAGGTCAACACGAAAGAAATTGCACATGTTAAAAATAATTACTGCTGGTAATGAACATCATTAAGCATAAAAAGAATCTTTATAACTCTTGCACCATTTGCTCACTTAGCAGTGGACTCATATTTTTCCCCTTCACAGATGTTACAATAATGGTGTCAACACTTTTATTTCTTTGTCCATAAGCTGAAAATTATGGCTGTTTCATAAATTGCTAACGTGCTTAGACGATGTAGGCCCAGCTGCAGTGCACATGAGTTCAGACTCCTGCCTGGGCCTCATGTTTCACAATGACCTCAGTTTCCTGTGCTGAATGGGAACCAATACGAGTGAGCACTTGTAAAACTGTTTTTGAAGAGTGAAGTTATGAAGAGGTGCTGCAGTGTCAAACATCTGCTTCATCCATTACACTCAAATAGCAGCAGTGAATGTACAGTAGGGCAAGAACCATCAATAAATTAAAATTCTCTGGTGGCCACACTTTCCTAGTTCACTTGAGCTGCCTGATTCTTGTGCCAATTCTTGCGAGGAAATGAGAGATGCTAAATAAGAAAATAGAACCTTTTCTCGAGCCTAAAACGGCTCCCTTGTTTTTGGCATTCTGGGTAGTCGATTGTTGTTTCATCCAAAAGAGTTTGAGGCTATAAAATGTCTCGGTAAAAAGGCTGAAATCGCATGTGCATTGTCAAGCTCTTTTGCGATCGCTTGGGAATCTTCTCTGACTTCGATTCAAGTGCATTACTGCAGCTGACAAGCTGTATTTCCCCCCCTCATTTAAATGTCACCACACCCCTTCCAGCCATTATGGTAGAAAACAATTCCCTGCCAATTCCCCAAGATCTTGCTCCCATATTGCCTTGGTACCGGACTCATAGACAATTAAATTGTGATGTGGTTGTTGCAGTGTGACTGTGTGTAATCCTTCAATTTCTGCATTATTTGCCCATCTGCCCATCAAAATTTTGTCTCTGTTCCCCATGTCTGATATTCAGTAAAATTAATATGACTGGGAGGAAGCTTTGCCCAGTTTGACATTGTTTTTCTATAAATGAAGTCTTACTAAATACATTAGTGCTGGTGCACGTGTCGTTTGGGGTGGGGGCCCCAACAACTTACGAGACTTTACCTAGTTGTATTAGTTTTACAAAAAAAGAAAAAGGACTGGTATTGTTGACGGAAACACCCATGCAACAGCAGGGCTTGGCAAGCTACAACCCAACCCAGAACAGCTCCCCCTCCTCCCTATAGTTTTGGGCACTGGCAAACTTATCACACACTCCAGTATCTATATAAGCCACCAAATCCCCTTACATACTCTGGTTTCTCTTCAGATCGCATAAAACTTTCACCCCTTACACTGTAGCCCTGGCAGCTACTTCTATAATGATGGCCATGAAGGAGCTCTGTAATGACCCCACTGGGAAGTTTAACACTGCTCTAGCAGAATCCCGATAGAGCCTCTTGTGGTGCAGAGTGGTAAGGCAGCCGTCTGAAAGCTTTGCCCATGAGACTGGGAGTTCAATCCCAGCAGCCGGCTCAAGGTTGACTCAGCCTTCCATCCTTCCGAGGTCGGTAAAATGAGTACCCAGCTTGCTGGGGGGTAAATGGTAATGACTGGGGAAGGCACTGGCAAACCACCCCGTATTGAGTCTGCCATGAAAACGCTAGAGGGTGTCACCCCAAGGGTCAGACATGACCCGGTGCTTGCACAGGGGATACCTTTACCTTTACCTTTAGCAGAATCCCATGAACTGGGGACAAGGCATGTAATTTCCCCCGGGACTCTGGTATCTGTAAGACATGTGGGTGTTTGTGTGTGTAGGAGATCCCTGCAGCCTCCATTATAACAGGTGAGGGGATGGCCATGTGGCCAACTAACAATATCATTTGAACGGAAATCTCAGTATCAGTTCTCACCTTTGGTTGGAGACAAATGTTACAATCCACTGCCGTTTGTAATGGAGCTGTACTGCAGAAATGGTAACTTTTCTTGCCTCCTCTCTGCAGTTTTGTGTGCCCCAAGGAGTACTATAAATACTGGATTGAGGCTGCAGAGAGTGGGAAGGATCAGAGGAAATCACT
This sequence comes from Paroedura picta, assembly GCF_049243985.1. NCBI lineage: Eukaryota > Metazoa > Chordata > Lepidosauria > Squamata > Gekkonidae > Paroedura > Paroedura picta. The sequence goes on along the minus strand of NC_135376.1, from coordinate 63,680,919 downwards.
CTCCTTTTCTTCCTCAAGAGGATCCTATTAGGAGCAAAAGGGAAGCTTAGGATTCAAGGCCATGTTGTTCCATATGGGAAGAAATCAATAGTCAACTGAGTGCAGACATTTAGTCAAGTCTAGCTTTACCCAGTAGGATATGACGACTATAAGAAGTTACCATATGACTTTTGTCAAATTCGGCACATGACTCATTGAAAAAGACATGCCTGATTGTTTAAGATGATTGTTACATCTTGTGATAACATCCAAACTTTATTTCAGATGAGAGATGGTATACAGAACTGTTAAAATAAGAAAGTCATATGGAAACAATATTTTGCAGAACTACAGAACTTTCTCCAAATCTGTTAAAACTCAGGACCGCTTAACTGGTTCACTAAAATAATGTGCAACTAAGCTGAATTCATTTTCATAATATCCCATTACTCTTAAGAGGGAAAGGAGAAGACCATCTGCAGAGGTTTGACTGTGTTCTAGAGTTACTGTATCTCAGTATATAACTTAGCCTGAGAAAGCTTCATGTTCATATTCTGAACTCTTGTACTAGAAAATAAATCAGCGGTATCAAATGGGGTTTTGGATATAAGTCTAGATCTTTCAGAGGGGAAATTACTCCAGGAAACATATTTCATGAGCTAACAGACATCCCTGAAGGGGTCCAGGCTGGGAGAGGCTGAGGTAGCATTCCTTATAGGTGAGTTAATTGTTAGACCAAAAACAGGGAAGGCCTGAGGGACTGAGGACAAGCCACCCTGACATACAGGAAGAATCTGTATAACATCTGGAATTGTGTAGCCCTTCAGGCAAAAGGCAGTTTCAGAACCCTAAGGAGCATCACCACAACCAATCGAGCTTGTGATGTCCATAAAAACACCCTCTCCTGAGACACATTTAATACTGGCAAATCTATCCCCCTTGCCTAAACTTCTCATTAAAAGAAATAAATTGCTTACCCATGTATACGCAGCATTATGTGTGAGAAAAAGAAAAGGCTTCATGTGTGGGTAGGTATGTGCTGGATTGTGTTTCGATGGCTGAAGCATGGTCTAGATTAAGTCAGTGTGTGTGTGTAGAGTGAATATCTTTTATTTTCCCAGGAAGTTGGTATGATCCTTCAGATGGACAAACAGTACATTACCTTTGGGATTTGTTAATGTTTCCTGTTTTAGAGAAGTCAAAAACATAGACTTTTGTCGACATGCTTCTTGCCTGAGGTCACTGTAAAATAAAAACCATTCAGAATGTGGCACTTAATGATGCTGGTGTTATTGTCAAATCTTTCATCTAAAGGTCTCAAAGTATTTAACTAATTAAGCCTTACAACTCTCCCTACAGTGATATGGGAGGTAAATGAATAGAGAAATCGTTTCATTTAACCCTGAAATGTTTCATTTGGTCCTTTGAACATCCCTCTCAATATTCTTACAGTTATAAAAAAAAAATCCCATGACCAGCAGTGGTCAGGACCTCAGTTTTACTTTTCCACTTAAAAGACAGTACCTCCAGCGAGAGAACACCCCCTAGCTTCTTTTGGCACAATGATTCAGTACTGAATCAAAGGGACAAGGGCCACCTATTGAATCATTAACAAGGTTCCCTGCAGCACACAGCATGAAATAGTACAGCTGCTGCCTCACTTATGCCTCCTTTCAGCCACAAATCTCAAAGTGCTCTGTAAACGTTAGCCAACTAGGCCTTTCAGCACTCATGACTGACATGCTTGATGCCATTTCCACAGACCGACAAACTGAGGGAATAAGGGAGCCAGGAATTTCACTTACAAAGAAGAAGAGGAAGAGGAAGAGGAAGAAGAGCTGGTTCATTGTATCCCACTTTGTATCCTTGCACCGCCTGTGAATATCATCGCTCCTATTAAAAAAGACTATCAAAATCTGGGGAGAAAGCTCAAGCAAATGGGAGCACAAGTGGTATTCTCTTCAATCTTGCCTGTCAAGGGAAGAGGAATGCATCAGGAGAGGAAGATAATGGAGGTGAATCAGTGGCTGCGTAGTTGGTGCCGGCAGCAGAGATTTGGTTTCTGGCACCATGGGATAGGCTTTCTTGAGGAAGGCCTACTAGCACCTGATGCCTACTGCACTTATCGAAGCTTGGCAGGAACCTGGGGAGATTCATCAGGAGAGCTTTAAACTGAAGCCACAAGGGGAAGGAGACGTTCAACATAGGGAGTGTAAGGCTGCGCAATGGTGGATGGCAGGCACCTCTGTAGGGCCATCTTTTAGGCTCCAAAGGAGCCCATTTGCCAGGTCCACGGTTACCATGTGGCGGCGGAGGAAGGGCATTTCACAGCAATTGTATTCAGAACCAATCAGTCTTTAAATGCAGCAACATGTAATAGCCCACTGTAAATACAATGTGAGCATAAATAGCCATAGCTAAGTCCTGACAGCTAATGGACAGCCCCAGCTGAACTAAGGAACAACATTCTGAACTAAAGAACAACTAAGGAGGGCTGGACTTCCACCTGCAGTTCCAAATCTAGTAACGCTCCAAAGCTGAGTATATGAACTTAGTGCAGGCTTACAATAAACTAATTATTTCTGACTAAACCTGTAGAATGATGGATTCCTTGAGCAACCTAGATTTAATGAACTAGTCTTAAATTTGGTATTTTGCCATCATTCATAAAAAATATATTCAGGCAGACTTGAAGTAGCTGAAAAACAAAGTTCTGTTTCATCCTGCTGTTGTTTGTGCACACTTCTGCAAACCTGCAAAAGAATAGAGCTCTTGTGTGCTTCTAGGTAGATCACAGAGTTAGCATAAAGCCTGGTATGCTAATGTGCAGTAGCAGGAGGTTAAAGATCTGCTTAGTAAACATAGTGTGGCTTCCTTCGCAAAGCAGTATTATCATAAGGGAATGTGCTCAGCTCACAATACGATCATAGATCAAGTGTATTCATCAAGACATCTGCCCTCTTTGCTAATGGACACCATTGAGTTTCTTTGTTTTCTCATATACTTCTTTGTAGACTATCAGCTTATGCAGTATTGTTCTTCTTTTTTTATTTTATTCTGAAGGCATACAATTACTGGAAGCATTACAAAAAAAAAGGATTCTATTACCTTCTTAACATATCGGTAATCAAGTAAAAATGCCTGAAATTGACATGATTTCCAAGCACCTCTCTTGCCTTTTCCTGGCTGCTTTACAGATACTGCTTTGATTAAATTATACCTTTTGGCCTGATCATATGGAACTGGATTTCCCAAGCTCATAACTCCCCATGACAAGCCCTACTAAGCTGAACATCTTGTCCACCTTCAGGGTATTTGGCAACATATTCCTCCCCACATTTTTGCCATTCTAGACTGTCAGCAAAGGCATCCGTTTTATTGAGCCACTCTGTATGGCCATTAGATTACATTAGTTTAATACCTGATCATATCATGTGTGCAGCACTATCCTATAAAAAAAATCATCCAAACATTTGCTTCAGAGACGACTTGGGGCTGGGATCAGTTGTGGAAAAGGTAACTATTGTGAATGAAGGATAGATCGGAAAGATAAGCTGGGACAGCTATGGTGATGAAAGGGCGATTTGAAGTGTGTTTGACAGGTAGAGTAGGGGAACAATGCACTTCTCAGGACAGAGAAGGTTGTTTACAACCCCTACAGAATATGAATGTTTGGGTGGGCTTGTGCTACAGGACTTGATGTACAAACTGGCTAAGGTCCAAGGAGTCCACATAAGGAGACGGCTGAAAAAAGGGGAGCTGTTCCTTTGGGGTTGAATTCTTAGTTGTTGTTGGGAGCATTTGCTCCCTCCTATTTGCCTTGAAATGAGGGATGATTGAGGGGAATGACACTGGAGGATGCTTGCAGGTGTGCCCTGGTGTGGAAGACCCAAGCAGTCAGTAAACACTAGATGTCCAAGGAGTGTAATTGGCCAGCAACCTTTCTTTCTCTTATTTGGCTTATCTGTACCTACAACCCATCTGTTACCTACCCTGAGTTTGTGCCTTGTAGAAACAGCCTGCTCTGCACACTTCCTTACTCACAGCCTTACTAATCAGTGGCACAAACAAAGGCAAAACAAAGAGAGAGATGAGTGCAGAATTTACCCCCATGTAATGACATGCTATCAGAGAGTAGCAATTAGTGACTTTCTGTCTCTGCTTCCTTACAGGGCTGGGAGCTACCAGGGGAAGTCCAGGGAGAAAGTACCCTCACATTTACAAGGTGGGAAGGCTGTACCACCACAGCACCTTGAGATTGTTGATCAGGTTATTTCTTGCATACTCAAATGCTACAGAAAGGTCCAATGGACAATATTTCATGAATGCATATTCCTCTTTCCGTCTTCCTCCACAGTCTATCATCACTGCTTGTTACTTGGCAAACAATAATATAAATAAATAGTGAACAAATTATTTCAATTTGTATATAATACTCTATTTTTATCCCCAACAGGGATCCAAAGCAGCTTACAATGCTATCCTCTTGTCTATTTTATCCCCACAACAACCCTGTAGGTTAAGCTGAGAGTATGTGACTGGCCCAGTATCACCCAACAAGGTTCCATGGCAGAGTGGGGATTCGAACCTGGGTCTCCCACATCCTAGTTTGACACTCTGAGTCTAAGCTAAGCTTTCTCAACCAGTATTTCATGAAACACAGGGGTTTCTTTATGGCCCTAGAAGGGGTTCCAGAATGGGTGGGAGTCAATGAATTTCTAATATATATTTTAAATGGGTAAAACATCTGTCAGGTGTTTAACCATTTCTGGTCATGTCAACCCACCCAACCTTTCCAAAATGGCCAGTGGTGGGCCTGGAGGAGGTATGTAGGGGAGGGGCCCCATGTGGGCATGTACACAACTATGCTTCCCAACAACCGATTATTCACGGGCTGATTATTTATTTATTTGTTGAATTTATATACCGCCATTCCCTTTGGGCTCACGGCGGTTTACAGACAAAACAGTGGCAATTATAATGCTCCCATTCAATTTTGTTAAAACAAAGTATTATTATCCACTTATTAGCACTGATTTCAGATATCACCCCCCCCCCCCATTTATTGGGGATTCTTCCTCAGGGATGCTTTGCATGCTTTCTGCAATGGAACTATTCAGAACTAAGGCTTTAATCATGCACATGTGTCCTAAGAAGCAAGGCATCTTGAAATCAGTAAGTATTCTAAGCAAACAGGATTTCAGGATTGGGATGCATATTTTTTTTTTAAACTCTTGCTATTAGAGACATCCATGCATGTCTTTCTGAAGTTTAATGCTTGATCTGATTCCTGTCCCCACCCCCGCAAAGTAGAAATGTGTTCTTAAAAATACTGTCATAGAATACTACCTAATACACAGCCCATTTTCTGTCTAGTTTTGACTAATTCCTAAACGATTAACTATTTTAATGGTAACATACTAATATTTCCACAATACTGAGTATGTTAGAAAGGGTAAATTTCAGGTGGTACAGGGGCTCCTTGTGACTGAAGTGTATCTTAAAATGTTGGGGCTGATCCAAAACGTATAAGTAATAACTGAATGCCCTAAGTTTGCTAGACTAGACTGGGGTGGTGGGAGGAGTGGGGAAACACACTTTCCTCTGTGATTATAGTTACTTCCTGCTTCTGGTCAGGTTGGGACAAAATATGAGAACTGCCTTTCATGTGGTATTTCAACACCTCTGCTGCTTGGCCTGCCACAACTCAGAAACACAGAGATATACAAAAACATAAAGCAATGTGGGAAACAAAAATTTCATTTGAGCATAAAAATACTAAGTCAGATCATACTAGAACTGGTATACTGCATTTGGTCATAATCCCTGGAACCAAGCTGTGCTTTACATTCTATTTTTCTTTGATATTTGAGAAAGAGCGTCATCCCTTGGAAAGTCTTAAAAAATAATTGTACAACTTGGTCCTATCCATGTTTACTTAGAATTAACTCCCTTTGCTTTCAGTAGTATTGGCTTCTAGGTAACAGCATAGAATTTCAGCCGTAGCCTTTGATTTTAATTAGAAAGTAATGTATTTTACAATATATGTAACCTATTTCATTTTATACCACCTAGCTCTAGATAAGTGGCATGAAGAAGCATATTCCCAGCTACTAACGGTTCTATAACACGTTACAATTGTTATGGTCAGGTATACTGGGAACCCAGCAAACTTATGCACCATAACTGTATACTACATATGAACTTCTTGATATGCGCAGCCACCGTTTTGTGTGAAAGGGCCAATGTACATATTTTTGTCTTTAGTATACACAATCTAGAGCCCTGAAAAAAAATCAGAGCTCTGGAATATATATATATGTGCCAAGGTTGAAAATATGCATGTTGCCTCTTTCAACCAAAAGGGTGATTATACATATTGGGGGGTTCACATGTAGAGTGGTCTTTCATTATGCACGTTAGAACACAATGACTAAAAAGGGCTGTGAAGTCTGCTAAAAACTGCCTCAGTATGATGGCTACCTGTGCAGAGACTAAGATGTTAATATGCCTCTTAATGTGTAAGCTATCCTAATTATGTGTCAAACCAGTGCCCATCAGAAATATAATGCATTAAGGTGGAGAGTCTACATGCATATAAGCTAGCATATTTGTAAGCTGCTTAACATGTATTACAGTGCAGTGCGACCATGTGAAATCAATCAGATGAGCTTCTAGTCATGTAACAAGGGAAGGGCAGAGGGCACAGCTCCACCCTAGATGCTGCTTGATTCAATGCAGCCACCATTGACACCACAGTGGCGTCCATGGAGGAGCGACATCAGGCTGGCGACTATGCACTCTGCTGCGGCTGGGTGTCACACAGAGTGGGCGGGGCGCAGGCCTATTTAAGGCCCTGTGTGCCCTAGCCCAGCCTCTCCTCATTGCTTGCTGCCCGAAACGCTACCCTCCCTCTCGCCCTATGTTATTGTTTCATATTAGCATTAATGTGATTGACATTTGTTGCAGCTGTGGATTATGCCTGGTATGGAGCCTGTATGCAGATGGGACTCCCTGAGGTTGGAGGTCTCTCTAACATGGTCGGCTGCCAAGTGGGCACAGCCTACCTGGCTGGGAGGCTAGTGGCCCGTGACCAGGCAGCTGGGGTTACCAATTGAGGTGGACACCCATTGCCCCCCATTAAGCTGCCTCCCAAGTAACCGATACCGTGCTGTGGTGTGACCTGCCCTCCTGGCTGGGAGGGAGGTGGGGCCACTCAGTGTCATGGTTCATGACATCAAGCAGCTGGATGGCTGATGGGGTCAGGCTCCCTTACCAGATGTTGGACCATTCCTCTGTTGTGGGTTGCAATAAAGGATGCAGCCATTTACCTGCAAAAAAAATGACAGTCGTATCTTCACTGGGCTAGTCGCCACCTGCTAGTCAAATGCTTGTGTCTTTTGCTCTTCTGAAGTTCAATTGTAACTTCATTTCTGTGTCTTCACATGGTCTCCACATCACAGCCCTTGCTATTGAAGCTCTTCAGGCAGTGGCTCTCCAGGCTGGTGGTGGTGGCAGTGGAGTTGTCAGCCATGGTGGCAGCAATGATGGCTGCAGACTGGGGCATACACATAAGTGAGAGCACTGTCTCTTCTGAACGATCTCCTTTTTTTTTACTGGCATGAATATATATGTATTCATTGCCTGCATTTCTTTTCTGGCCATTGAAAGAAAGTTTAGGTCCAGTGACATCTTTTGGATCACCTCTGTTCTGCTGCTTTAGACCAACATAGTTACCCACCTTATTTATTTATATTTCAATTTATAGCTCACCACTCTCAGCAAGCTGGCTCGCTAAAAACCCCAGTAAAATATACAACATTTGTCCCCATTAAAACACCCATTAAAAAGCCCCTATGGTGGCTTTTTATCCAAACACCATAGAGCTGACTAAAATCCCCGAATGCCGGCCTGTCACCCACAGAAATGTTCGGCTAGTGGGGCTGTCCACTTGAATCTATTCTCTAGCCATTATTATTATTCATTTTATTTCATGATTATTGCTGAAACTAATTTTGTCATATAGGTAAGGGGCCCTGACCTGGATAGCCCCAGCCTAGCCTGATCTCATCAAGAGCTAAGCAAGGTCAATGTGGAGGCAGGCAATGCGTAACTACCTGTGAACATCTCTTGCCTTGAAAACCTTATGGAGTCACCATGAGTAAGTTGTGACCAAAAATAGAGGGGGTGTTAAAAAGAGTACCTGCCCCAAGTGTCAAATAGATAAGGTATACAACTGGGAGTTCCCATCAGAGTTCTGTAAAGACCACAGCTGATAAGTGGCCAGTTCCCTATAGCATAACTGATCACCATTAGTTTGACAGCCTTTCTGGCAACCAGTGATGATGAGTGGGAAAAACCTAGTATCATCTGTGTTCTCTGCTATCTTTCCAAGGTCCATTACAATGCAAGTTCTATCCCCATGCAAACGTATGATGTAGAGTCAGTGGGCTTAGACACAGCATAGGACTGCAATGTCTCTCTAAAAATAACAGGATAGATTCAATCACATGGGAATGGAGCAATTTCATGGATGGGTACTTCCCTTTTTTGCACTGCAGTCCACCCATTGAACCCCCAGCAAAAGTCAATCCTGATGTTGGGGAAAATCAAGAATGACATGGGATGTGGTGAAGGGGGGTTACAGTGGAAAAGGGAGGCTTTCTCTCTCTCTCTAATTCTCTCTCTCAGACACACACACACAAACATGCACACACATACAATGTAAGTCCCTGTCTGCTAATAGTTCTTTGGAGTCGTGCTTCTCTCCTTATAGCTGCAGTGGCTTTCTCTTCATTTCCCTTTTTTTCCTATGAAAATACTTTTTTAGGGGAGGTGGGTCATTAACTGAACTGGAAAGGGCAAAAATCTCTTCCGTGAATTCATTTTATTTGACCCAGCCCCATAAAGATACAAAATAAATGCTGAAGGAAAGAGAAAGAAAACCCTGCAAGAGATGGAGTTAGACATTTGTCAGATTAAACAACCTGCTTGTACTTTCCCATTTGCTATCTGAAGCCTTGTCAAGTTATGGAAAAGCATTTTAATTCACAGGCCACCATTTTAAAAGAAAAATCAATAAAGCATGCTTCCCCCCCTGAAAGCCCTGTCCAGAGTTTTCCTGTAAAGGTATAGTTTGACAGATTTCCATTAATTTTATTGCCTCAAAGTGATGTGATTGTGTTTTAATATGAAGAATTAATATATGTGAACTTTTATTTATATAACCCATTGAGAAAGGGTCAATACAAGCTTTTCTTTAACCCCCCCCCCTTTAAAATTAATCAGGCTCTACAAGGAAGTGCATAATGGCATAAAGAGATACCCTCCATCATGTCAACGGTCCCACTACCCCTTCAGGGAAAGAAAGAAAAAGATGGATAAGAAAAAACATAGACTATCTTAATTCATATTGGCTTCATTATTCTCTAGATAAAAGGTACTCAACATAAAATGGGTACTCAGAGTTCAAACTTTTAAAGAATTCACATATTTACATCAATTTTTAAAAGGTTTTATAACTAATGAACTCAGATTTCTTTTGGCATGGCATAAAATCCATTTGTACAGTTTTTAATTAAGAATGCAGCCTATGCAATTAAAATTAAGGGTAGAGACTTCATCAGATGTCCTAAGAGAACCCCAGTCGAAAAAATTATGTTAATGTTGTATGTCCTAAAAGCATTCTCTGAATGTTAGAAACACTTTATGAGAAATTATTTCTGCCATACAATAAGGATTTGTTTAAAGTTGATAATTAGGAGCTTTTAATTTTGGAGTGTTAGGACCTAGTTTATCACTAATCTCTTTGGCATTTGCCGTGCATTTGCAAACAAAAATGAGGATCATTTAAAAAAAAAGGGGGGGGGGCATACACAGAAGTCATGTCCACAATCTTTAATGCAAATACTGTGTTGCATACATAGGCAGGGGAATTCCTAATGTATATGCCTATTTTAATATTTAAAGTAATCAGCGCCAATACTGGTAATATTAACATTCGAAATAATGTGAAAAGCTATATATAAGTAAATACATGCATATCAGAGAAGAGCCATTTGACAGCCCAAAAGGGTACATTTCCCTTACAAAGCTGGCTAGCCATTCCTACATTGCATATTTATGGAGTTCAGCATGAAACTTAAAGGAATGCTATTGGCAAATGTTATTGTTATTATGTATGTACTTCCAAAGATATAAGCTCTTCTCAGATACACAGTAAGATGTATTTCACCATCACTACAAGGGAAAAGTATGCAAGGGAGATTAATATACAGCTTAAATGAAAGAGAAAGGAAGTAATTGCTGAAAGATGGTTTAAGTTAGGCTTGCTTCGTGTTGGGTCCAGGAGCTTTCACTTTACTTTTATATTGCAAAATGTAATAAAGTGTTTAGAAAGGTAACAGGGGACCTGAGGTTTAGCAGTGGCTGGTGAGTCGATTTTAGTAAAGGCTTAAAGGGGGAAAAGTGGGAAATGATATTGCATAGTACAAGGATGGAATTTCCAGGATTGAAACAGCACATGGAAAAAAGCTCAAAGATATAAGCTGAAAGAAAAGGCTTGCAGAGATGGAGGTTCTTACAAAATGTGGACAAGGGAATAGCATGCTAATAATAAAAGAGAAGGTGACATGGTTAAAGTGAAGGACCAAACCCAAGCAGAAGACATAGTGAAAACTCTGCCAATTAATGAAGAGTGAAAAGGAAAGGATGATCAAGGAAGGACCTCAGTACAGTGTGGTGTAGTTGTTACAGTATAGAATTAGGGAGTGGTCTGCACGGGGCTTTTTACCCAGTCTGAATGAATCCCGCCTGTCTAAACTGAATTCGATTTGCTGGGTGGCAGTAATTGCTAATAACAATAAATAATACATTGTCACAGATTCTTCCTTAATGAAAATATTTAATTGATAATAAAATTTGTTTACAGAACTGAACACATTTCCGTCAGTACATTCTTCAGTTCAGTTCAATATCAGAGTAAATCAAAAAGAGTTGCATGTCCTGGGTCCCAGAGGGCTGGCAGGGGCATTTCTGGGCCTCCCACAACCTTCGCTCCAGATGGCACACAGAAACTGCATCAGGAGGCAGATCCCTCCTCCCATGTCTTCCAATTTGAAAGAGGCCAGGAGGCCATGGCAACTTACTGGCAGCAGGGCAGCTCCTCTTCCACCTAGCAAACATCTGCCACTGGCAGGAATTTGGAGGCAGAAAGCAAACTCTTTATTAGGTTTTCCTGGCTGAGGCCCATGACTTACTCATGAATACACATTCCTAGGACAGAGGCTTTTCCTAGCTGTCTGCACATAATTTGACCTGATTGGTCCTCATTGGCAGAGTGCAATTCGAACTGATTGGCCCTCATTGGTAGAGTGCTCTCTCCCTATTGGTGGCATACCCCAAGAGAGGGCCAATCAGGTAGGGAGTGAGTTGGCTGCATGCTAGTTCAACTTTATAATGTTTAGTGATAGTGATGTCAGCTTTTCTCAACTTTTTTACCATTGAGATACCCCTGAAACATTCTTCAGGCTTCAAGAAATCCCAGAACTGGGATCACCAGGTACCAGCTGGAGGATGGCATCCCTGCCACTGCCTCCAGGTGGAACCCAGAGAACCTCCAGAATGAAATCTCCTCTCCAGATTGCAGGGATCAGTTCACCTGGAGAAAAGGGCTACTTGGGATGGGGACAGGGGTTGTGTGGCTCTTTCCTCTACACACGTGGTAGATTATTCCTTTCTCTTTTTTTGAAATTGGAAACTTTATTAACCACACAATCACCTCCCCATGTGGGAAATACCTGAGTGTCTCTCTCCTTGGATTGATCTAAGAAGCCATTGGCCAGAAGATTGAAATTTTAATGAAAAGAATTCCATAACAGTCAATGAGCAAGTTAAAGGAGACTTACACCATCCTCCTGCAACAGGTTCTTCTGCCTATACTCCAGCTACATCTCTTTCACCCAATAGCAATTTTTACAGCTTGGTGTAGTGGTTAAGAGCCATGGCTTCTAATATGGTAAGCTGGATTTGTTTCCCTGCTCCTCCATGTGCTGGGTGACCTTGGGCTAGTCACAGTCTGTTAGAAACTGTTCTCACAGAGCAGTTTCTCTCAGAGCTCTCTCAACCTCACAGCGTGTCTGTTTTGGAGAGAGGAAGAGAAGACATGCAGAGGCTGCCCTGGCTCCCACCATGTACTCTGAGTTGAAAGAGGCCACAGCAAATTACTGGCAGCCAGGCATGTTCTGCAGCCAGCTCCTCTTCTAATCAGGAACCTTCTGAAACCAGCAAGAAGTTGAAAGGTAGAGCTGACTCCTTGTTAAGCCCTTCCTGGCTGAGGGCTACCTTCTGATTGGGTCTAAACTACCAGGGCAGGCCATTCCTAGATGAGGACCATCACTTACTCATGAGTAAACATTCCCAGGGCAGAGGCATTTCCTCCGCACCCTTGATCCCAGAAAGCCAACAGAGGGCAGTTTCTGGGACTTCTGCAGCCCCCTACCTCCAGAAGGCTCTCAGAGGCTGCCCTGGCTCCCCCCCCCCATGTTTTCTGAGTTGAAAGAGGCCAGGAAGCCAGGGCATGCTCTGAGGCTGGTTCCTTTTCCACCCAGCTGCAGGAAGTTGGAAGTGGAGAGCTGACTCCTGGGTCTAAATTACCTGGAAGGGCCATTCCTGGATGAAGGTCAATCAGGTAGTGGGTGATGTGTCAGTTTGGGTTTTATAAGGTTTACTGATCAGTGGAATCAATCCAGCATGGACTTCACGTTCCCAGAGTAAATAGATACAACAGACCTTCTATGTTTGTATCCTGAGAAACATACCTGCAAAGGCAATGGACTTCCATGAACCTGAACACATATCTAGATTGCTGGGTGGGCTTGCATGTTCATTTTACAGTAGCAAAATCTATTGAATAGTTTTGCATGCTGAGAACAGTACCTTGTGATCAGAGTTTTAAAATCACTATTGTGTGTTTTCCTTCATATTGTTCTTTTCCTTTTTAAAGGTTGCTGTAGAAATTGTTGATTTGGCTCAATAGAGCCTCAAAGGCCATTGTGCCAATAACTGCAAGTCGCCTAGGCTAACTCAAAAAATACAATTTCTTTCCCTTCCCAATGGCTGCTTTGACATAAAAAAGGAAAGAGCAGAGAAACGGTGTAAGGAGAAAAATAACTACCACTATGGACCTCACATTGCAGCCTCAAAAAGTAAACAAAAAAGTCTGTGAAAATATAATATGTGCCCTCACACATTATTTAACTAGTGCAATATTTAAGCGTATGAAACAAAGAATGGAAACGTGGCCAAGAAATACATTTCATCTATAATAAAAAGAGACCTTCAAAAAGGAAGAGAGAAAAAGCCATTTTGTAAAATAATAATGTTCAGGAACTTTAAAATAGCCATAAAATTACAGCACTAAATTATTTCCACTCCATTCTTTGAATCTGACAGGGTTATCTGGTGAAAGGTCCCCAAAGTATGTTACCATGAAAAGAGTAAAAATAAAAGAAGACAGGAAAGACCAGCCAGAAGGAATATCAAGACACGAGCCAAATTTATTTGTCCTTTCTGTTCCTTCTTTTCTTTACACCTTTTTTCGTTTTTTTCTTTTCTCTCCTTTTCTCTCTCTGTTTTTTTAACCAGTGACTTGTATTCAACTACATCTGCACAAAATACACATTTTTCTTGTGCCTCTTTCCATTCTGGCTTCCCCTCTTCCATTTCTCAGAAAGATCATTACAGGGATCTCATGAGTAGTGCAATTCAGGGCATTGTAGTGGAAAGAGGAGAGGGGGCAAAATCACCTATCCTCTTTCTTCTAACAGGGGAGATACCTTTGCAGAAGATACAGAACAAGCCATTTCAGCCACTTCCATTTGCTCCTTTCATGATCCCTGACCCATGCAGCTATTTCTTTGCATATGGAACAAAGCATTAGGAATTAGCGTTCCAGCAGCCTATCAGAATGGAGAAAACCTGTGAAATATACAATACTTTCATTTCAATGTGTTAGGAACATTTGGTTCATCTAAGAAGTTTAAACATGAAGGCATAAAGTAGTACATTGAAGTGAGAAAATTCTGGAGTGTACTTCTTAATATTGTAAAGGTAAAGGTATCCCCTGTGCAAGGACTGAGTCATGTCTGACCCTTGGGGTGATGCCCTCCAGCGTTTTCATGGCAGACTCAATACAGGGTGGCCTTGCCAGTGCCTTCCCCAGTCATTACCATTTTACCCCCAGCAGCACGCTGGGTACTCATTTTACCGACCTCGGAAGGATAGAAGGCTGAGTCAATATTGTAGTTATCGTATTGTAGTTAAGCATATTTTAATTATTCCCACCCATGAAAGAGTTCCTTGCTTATAGCAATCTAATGCATCATGAAGAGTGGTTTATTTATTTATTTTAAATGTTTTTATGCTGCCTTTCCATCCAAGCAGAGTCCACAGGGCAGCAAACATGACAACACTGAAACCCTGAAAGAATTAAACTACAGTTAATATTATGAAAGTTCATTAAAAACACATAAACAACAAAAAACACATAAAAACACATAAAGAACAATAACTGTTTTAGGGGCATAAACCAGATGAAACAAAAAAGTCTTCTTTTATGGTGAAATACACCAATAGGAGACATAAAAATCTCCCTAGATAAAAAGTTCAAAGTTTGGGTGCCACAACTGAGAAGGTCCTTCCTTGGATTGATACCCTTCTAAACTCAGATGTCACATTGTTTTATCCAGCATGTTCATCTGTAACATTTAGTGAGACGTGTTCTAAAATACGATATCCCAGTTTGGTGGTGTGGAGGTATGTGCGTAAAGTGCCATCAAGTTACAAACAGCTCATGGTGACACCCATAGGGTTTCCAAAACAAGTGATTAAGCAGAGATGGTTTCCCATTGCAAAGTCTTCCTTGGTGGTCTCTCATCCAAGCATCAACCCTGATGGTTTCTCAAGATCTAACAAGATTGGGCTGCACTATACCATTGCACATCCCATCCATTGTGATGTAGTGTCAGATTCTATTTCTCAAGCTGTCCCTGCATTCTGTGGAGTGTGGTCTACTACACATGTGATAGTATGCTTTCATAAAATGGATGAGGGACCCAGCTGTAATTTCATGCAGCAGGCATAACATTAATCTAGAATGTTTATCTCCAATAGTGTAGTGGTTAAGCATGGTGTAGTAGTTAAAAGCGGTGGCCTCTAATCTGGGAAGCTGCATTTTATTCCTCATTCCTCCACATGCAGCCAGCTGGGTGACTTTGGACTAGCCACAGTGCTGTTAGAGCCATTCTTGTAGAGCAGTCCTGTCAGAAGAAGAAGAAGAAGAGTTGGTTCTTATATGCCGCTTTTTTCTACCTGAAGGAGGCTCAAAGCGGCTTACAATCGCCTCCCTTTCCTTTCCCCACAACAGACACCCTGTGATGTGGGTGAGGCTGAGAAAGCCCTGATATCTCTGCTCGGTCAGAACAGCTTTATCAGTGCCATGGCAAGCCCAAGGTCACCCAGCTGGCTGCATGTGGGAGAGTGCAGAATCGAACCTGGCATGCCAGATTAGAAGTCCGCACTCCTAACCATTACACCAAACTGGCTTACTCAGCCTCACGTACCTCACAGGTGGTCTGTTGTGGGGAGAGGAAGAAAAGGCAATTGTAGGCCACTTTGAGACTCTTTTTGGAAGTGAAAAGTGGGGTATTAAAACATTTTTCAATATAAAGGTAATGGTAAAGGTATCCCCTGTGCAAGCACTGTAGCGTTTTCATGGCAGACTCAATACGGGGTGGTTTGCCAGCGCCTTCCCCAGTCATTACCGTTTACCCCCCAGCAAGCTGGGTACTCATTTTACTGACCTTGGAAGGATGAAAGGATGAGTCAACTTTGAGCCAGCTGCTGGGATTGAACTCATGGGCAGAGCTTCAGACTACATGTCTGCTGCCTTACCACTTTGCGCCACAAGAGGCTCTTTATTTTTCAATGTACAAGGTCATTTTTGCAGGTAAATTTGCCAGCTGTTGGCAGGCAATTCCTGTGAGATTAAGGGGATAATTGATTTAGCAAAACAACATGGCATGATTTCTAGTTGTGCAACTCAAAGTGACATGACTATATCATGTTGACCACAGAGTTAGAAAAGCCCTGGCACCTATTCCTCCCCTCTGGTGCTTCACAAACAACTATTCACACAGCTGAGCAAAGAACAGACTCCCAAACACATTCCCATGATGCCACCAAGACCTCCATCCCCCTGCCCCAATTCTACCAGACTTTGCAGAAAAGAAACCACTCGGTCCCTTCTTGCTTTCATGGGAGCTGTCCCTGAAGAAGTAAGCAGTGACTCACAACAGCTCCTGCCCTACCACACATTTTGCTAGTCTTTAAGGGGCTTCTGGACTCTTGCTCTTTTCTACTGTAGGAGCCTCATGCCGGTTGGGAGGGGGCTGTGTGAGGGGAGGCTTGCTTTATTTTCTTTGCTCCCTCCAAAGGAATGGGACACACCATCCCACCCAGGAGAGGAGGGGGGGGGGTCAAGGATGAACATTCCCCCTACCTGTGGACCCACCATTAAAACCTCCTGCCTTTCTGACAACCTTCCTTTGAGAACTGGCTGGACCTGTTTGTGGGAAACCACGGAGTCTTGGGGAGATAGAGTGATGTCCCAATATCCATTCCCTTCTTCTCCCATCCAATATGTATTGGTACACCCCACTTCTCCCCTCCCTTCCCTTCCCCAATTGCAGTAGACCAAAGGGGGATGAAATCCATGTTTCTCACTTTGTCGAACTTCAAAAATGATGACGTTTTACTGTCTGATGTTTTCACACGCAACTTATATGAGAATCAGTTTCTCGCAACTTAAAAAAAACAACAACATTATTTATATGCCACGTTTCTCCCTGAAGGAAGCCAAAGAAACACACCAACTGATACCAAAATGTAGATTACTGAGATAAAGAATAATATAATTAAAAAAAATAAAACAGTTCCAGGCTGGTACTGAACAATGAGGCTGTGAACCAACTGGGCTCTTTGGTCTGTCCCTTTGGCTGGTGCCTTTGGCTTGTACTTCAAGAACAAGAAAAGGAAGACGGACTTCATGCAGTTGGAAAGCTACTATTAGCTTGCTGCCAACAACAGCTTCATCGGTTTTCCTTTTTGTGTGTCCTGGGCTGTAGACATAGCCATATAAATCAACTCTGAGGCAACTCTGAAGATTTAGAGATAGCAATAGCACACAGAGAATTTTAATTCAGGGAAATCACTATGTGCAAATGTTGTTTTTGAAGAAAGAAAAAAAAAATCTTGCCTCATGGAATGTCAAGATAATTTACCTTGCATTAAAAAAGATCATCTGCAGATAAAATTACCAAAAAAATAGAGCAAGAAATATTATACAACAGGTAGCCATTATTACATTGGAATAACCGATGCCATCTCTGTGCATGGTTGAAAACTGTACAAGTTCCCTAATGGACTAGTAAGTTTTAGTTATGAATCAGCTTTTAGTTATCAATAAAATTTATATGTCTCTGCCCTCCCTTAAGGGAATAGGGGGTACCCATTGCATTTTTATTTACGTACAGAGTGTTTTGATATACTAATCTTTCTTAAGTGTGTTTTGTTTTTTCAAAAAAAAATCACTTAAATTACCTTAGAAGTTTAGATGGCAGGGCTTACTATATGCAATATGGAGGACTTGGTTTTTGTTTCTTATAATCCCACTGTGTTATTAATTTCACTGTATATCCCCAAATTCAAGCTTTATGTTATATAGTAAACTTACATTTGCATTATTTGTAATTAATTCATGATATTTAAAACCATTCAGTGGAATTGTTTTCATAGTATTCAAATTAATGTTTCCAAGTTAATACATATAGGGCACCACTCAGTGAAAGATTCCTGTGTACAAATAGCAAATGATTGGAAATTCATTGAAGAGGAGTTGGTTACTATATATCCCACTTTTCTTTGTTTTAAAGAGTCTCAAAGCAGCTTGAAATCTCCCTCCCTTATGCTCCCTACAACAGGCACCTTGGTAAGGTAAATGGAGTTGAGAGAGTTCAGAGAGAATTGTGACTGGCCCAAGGTCACCCAACAGGGCTCATAAGGAGAAAAGGAGAATCACAGTTCTCCTGATTAGAGTCTGATGCTCTTAACAGCTACACCACACTGACTGTCAGGTGCAAATTTAATGTATATTCAAATGACTGCCTCCACAAGGAGGGGTAAAACACACGTGGCCTCCTGCTTGCAAACACAGGATGGTAAACCTCACGTTTACAGCCCTCCATATGGGAAACCCCTCCTGCCTTTTCCCTCTGCACTGCCATGGCTTTTTGCCTCCTGATGAGGTTGCAAGGGAAAGCAAAATGAAGGGCAATTCTGCACATTGAAAAAAAATAGCATTATGTCAATGAAATGGTATAACGCTAAAAAATAACACACCTTCAGCCATTCCTCACCTTCTGGCTCTCTCATTTTCCTCTGCCACCTTCTCGGGCTTCTTAGCACTCTGCATACCTGCTTGAAATGGTAGAAGAGAGCATGACTCTCCCCTGCCTGTCAATCAAGCCAGGCATCCAATCACCTTTCTCCATGTTTTAAAGGGACTGCAATGCCAGCTAATTTTTTAAAAAATATTAAAATATCTCTGTTGATATGCCTATGCATCTAATCATAGATGCATAGAGATTTTTAATGCAATCACTTTCAGAATCATGAGGATTGAAGCTTTTAAAAATTAATCATGTTCCCAATTTTAGGTGGGGACTTTATAGAGGCATGCTTTGTGTGTTAACTTGTGTTTCTTTGAGCGAGTTGCCCTTGTTGTTACCATCTTGCCACGCCTGCCGTCTTGTGCATTTGGCACTGTGGCTCGAGAACCCTCCAGGTTTTCGTGAGCTGCCCTGCTCCCTTGCCTGGCAGAAGGGCAGGAAGCTGTCTTTTGATAGTGACTCTCTTGCCCCTGTACTTGAGAAGCAGGTACTGCTAGGGCCTCCCCCACTCCTCTGACCTGCATCCCGTGCTTTCCGTACTGGGCTGGCTGGGTCATCGCCCCTTGTTGCCCTCTGCCTGCTTGCCGTTTGATAAAAAGTTCCCATCATGGCTCCCCGCTTATTTGTTGCCCTGTTTCTCTTTTTTGGAGCCATGCTGCACTAATGGGCCAACGGGGTTAAGGCTTGCTTCACCAGCAGCGATATCCCCTCTTATTCCCCTTCCTCCCCCTTCCCGGGCTACCACTAATGAATTAATTATCCTTTTAATTAATTATTGATTTTAAAGTAATAGTATTTATATATTTAAAATAATTAATTATTTAAAATTTTATATATAATTTTTATATATATATATATATATATATATATATATATATATATATATATATATATATATATATATATATATATATATATATATATATATATATATATATATATAATTAACCATACAAACCTAACCGCTAAGGTCCAGGAAGGAAAAAACCCGCCTCCGATGAACTCCGCAATCGGGCCTTCAAAAGGTGCCTCGATTTTGATGACACAGCAGGGAGTAAGCTTCCCACTGTTGCCATCAGGAGGAAAGAGGCAGAGCGTGCGTGCTCTGCCTCTTAAATAGGCGTCAGCGACGCCTTTTTCCTCCCCCGCCCTCTGAAGCATGCTGCGCTTCAGCGAGCCTCATTAAGAGGCTCGCCCCAGCAGCACTTGGGGCAGTGCGTGGAACAGCGTGTGCAACAGCATGTCCTCCTGCTGCCCCAGCTACTCCGCATTGGCAACGCAGAACTTCGTTAAGTCTCTACTCCGATTTTTTTTTGCTTTGCCTATATGATTTAATGCCTATTCATTGTTCCAGGCAGTTTGCTTAAAAAAAAAATCCATCCCCGGGAGAAGGGAGAGAGAGGTGGTTGCAAGGGCAGGCACTGCAGGCAGAGGCAGAACTACTTTGGCTCCACACATTTCCTTAGCATGTGGCATGCTGGTTGCTCTCCTGTGGCTAGTGTTACACAGTTTGGGGAATCCACTTTATGTGATTCCCCAGCTCGCACTTTAAAATGGAGGATGTAGCTACCGGTTTGCTGCTGGGGCACTGGATGTTGATGACATCATGTAAAATGTTAAAAATATGGCATCTGTATAAGGTAAGCATTTCACTATATTTTCCAGGTTCAGAATAGCTTGAACTTCTCCTCCCGCACCTTGGCTTGTCAGTCACAACAAGCCACCAATCACAGCACAGCAGTTCACTCGTGGACTGAAACTTTCTTCCCCTTATAGCCTTTGTATCTCCTCAAAGGATTTAAAATGAATATGGCATTATGCATACCACAGCCTTGCTTAGAAAACCATGCCATGGATTGGCATTGAACTGGGCTCTTTCAGATATTGAGAATTAAATATCAGTAGTTTAAAATTGTGATCCTTTATAATGATAGTCCCAGAAGGATTGTTTTAGTCACTGTGGTCCACTGAACCATAAAGCCATTATGAGTGAACAAATATGCTAAAAGAAAATTCAAATACAACTCTATTGAATAAGAAAAAATACATCAAGAAGATAACAACTTATGAAGCATTTTTCAGATTTAACTGATTGCTGAGGTTGCTGATGGCTTCTTTGATTTGGCATCAATAGAGTACTATTGACCTGCAAAATAACTAGATCCATCTGTTTGTATCTAGGATGAAGTACTTTAATGATTTCTACTTTTGTGTTCCCCAAATGCAATAGATACCGGATTGGTGCTCATGGTGCTTTGTTTGGGAAAGCAGTTCATAATTCATATTTTTAAGATGTTACATTGCCTTTCCATGTACTTAAATGTCAACAAAAGATTAGAGAAAAATCATTGGAAAATGTGCAAGCTATCACAAATACAGATTTCCCTATGGATTCCCTAATACTTTACAGACAAATGTTAAAGATTTATTGCACATGAACATCAAACATGGTTTTAGTACAGTTCTCATTTGGATCAAATTGACACATTTTACATTCATTTTAGCCTAATGAGATTCTTTCACTACACATTATATTCCAAGTGACCTGGTGCATTAAATTTGTGGCATGGAACAAACCCATTGATATAACAATGTCCTTTTAAAATCAGTTTTCTCAATTTTCAAAAAGCAAACTATTTAATAAATGCATAAATCTTAAAAGCACACGTGTATTACTCAGTACACAATGATAGTCAACATTGTAGGCTAGGGAGTCATGACTGATATTCATTCGCTGTGTTTATAATTTTGCATTTTTTGCAGACTTGGATTTCAAACTACACTAATTAGATTTTAAGATATCTTTCCTGATTGTTAAATTTACTTATTTTGTATACTGGAACAGTTCTCTATTGTTGGTGTCACACACAGGAAATGATGTCATCACACCAGCAATGTCTGGTTAATGCTCTGATGATTAGGCAAAAACTCTATGGCAGAAGCTAGTTTCGTCATAGAGTGTTTGCCCAAATACCTTTTCTTGAATGTACCAATTTTTTTTAAGAAAGTGAGTGAAGTCAGGTGGGGCTTTTGAGCAGCAGAGCTTCTGATTGGCTTTGGTTCTTTAAAAGTTGCTTCAGCAGCTGCTGCCACTACAGCAGAAGGATCATCACAACAGGACGGAGGATAAGCTATCTCCATGTGTGATGCTTCCCCATCCTTGAAATAGTTTTCCTGACATCCAACATCACATCATCAAAGATGACAACTCTCCCACCAGCTCCAGAATTGACAAAATTAGGGGATTCCAGCACCCAGGTCGCTGGCTGGTTGTTTCTTCTCCCTAACCAGGTATAGTCTTTTTTTACAGGATTTCATGGCCCCACTCGCACCTTTCTGGTATCCAATCCTCTTTCATCAGCTCCACCTTTTATAAAGGAAAGACAAGCCTTTCTTGCCTCTTTCCCTGCGGCCTGTCTTTTTGCCTTGCTTTCCCCCCCTTGCTCCTCAGGGTTGTGTTATATCTTCTTCTGTTCTGGCCTTCTCCTTGGCCTTGTCTTCTGCTCATGCCCTTCCCTGCCTTTTCCTGTTTCCCTGCCTAATTCTTAGCTTTTTCAGAGTAATCTGACTTGGTCCGAACCACTTCCTTGTCCTGAGCTTCCTTGCATGGGTGGATGTGGGCCATGGATATCCTCATCTCTGCCAGTGGGGCAAGGTCAAGACAGGACCAGGCATCATCTCCCACCAATATGCAAGAAAATATTTTAAATAATGAGTTAATTTTGAAGGGAATTACTCCTAAAGTTATACATGACTTTATACAAGGTTCCCAAAAGCTCAAAAAGCTTGCAGACCTCTGAATTATATCATCTACATGTAGGAGAACTGCTAGTTCAGATCTGGGCTCATGGAGTATTTCATATTGCAGTTTATCTTTTCTCTAAGTCACCTCCTTATTGTTGGCATTACCACCATCATAGGAAGGAATCAAGCAGCATTCTGTTTACACATTAAAATTTGAAGTCTGAGTTGGGGGAGCCAGCCATACCTTGTTATGGTTCCTGCACCTTACTCTGGTTCCTGGCCAAGTGACAATACTCAATGTAAGCAAGGTTAAAAGAAGAAAAATGCTGATATGAAGTGGATGACGTAGTGTCAGATTTAAAGAGAGAGAGAGAGGCTGGGATATGTGTGAATTCTAATATCTGTTGTGTTTCATTTGTGTTTAAAAATAGAGCCCCTTGAAAGTCACAGAACAAGAAGGAATTACACACACATCCATATTTCCCAGTGTCCTTTGGAAGTGATAACCTTAGTTATCCTGAGCCCTATGGGAGGGTGGTAAAGAAATCCAAGAAAATATAAATGAATGAATGAAACAGGGATGTTTCAATTTAACTGCTTTGAAAATGTATTGGTGGAATCGCTTAGGTGTAAGATATATCCCCTGAAGATCTCATTGCAATTGGGTATGCAACAAAAAGTTATGAGCAATGACTCCTGCTGAAGCCAATGGAAACGCATTAAAAATAGAATAAGCTATCTACACTGCTGTAACAACATTGGTACCATTTAGCTCTATTATAAAGAAAAACACAGCACAATCACAAAACCTGAATAAAATTTCTAAGGCCCGCAGCACCTCAGAAAGGCAATTACAATTGATTTAAAGGTCTTCCACGTCTTAGCAGCTGCAAGAAACATGGGACTTTGGAGACCTCTAGACACCTTGTAAACTGGTGGCTAGCCAGAGCTGAGGGAATCAACAGCAAGACTGGGTTGGATTAGGTCAGAGACAGATCAAACCAGCTGAACCTGCTCAATTTATAGGAGATGCATCCAGTGGCAACTTAAACCGGAATCTTGGCCAAGAGTTTAACACACTCTTGTGTTGTTTGTGTGCACGTGTATGTGTGTTTGTTATTTTATACAGATGCAGAAAAACTGTGTTAGGGTCTTATCATGACTTTATGAAAAACAGCAAGTATTTTATATGGCACAGTAATATTGTCATAGAAGAAGGCAGCAGATGACCTTGAATAGAGGTGAAAGGAAACTTGGAAACGTTAATTAAAATTATTAGTGCCGTTTGAGGTGCTTATCTTGTTTACTGCTAAGGTGTTGCTCCCTCCTGCATAATTAACGGTAATTTTACTTACTTTCAAGTCTGTAATTTTAAATATCACAAAGTTTTATCTTCCTACAAGAAGTAATTCATTATTGGTTTGCATGTAACGGCTTGATGTTTTAATCAATATGTGCAACTTCTACAAAAGTATGTTATAATTTGTCAAGTGGGTTTTTTAATACATCTTTTATTGCCCAGGATTAGGCATGGAACATGAAGCTGGAATCCTGTTTAGTAATGAAATTTAAACAGAATTTAGCGTTTGTGATGTGAAGATATATATATTTTGGACTTGATCTGCCCTTTTGCATTTCCCTTTATGCCAGAGTCTTGGAGGACAATGATATCTCAAACACAAACCATGCTGCAGTTAAATCCATTTGAACACAAAGACTTCCTGTCAGCTAATCCTAAAAGAGACAATGCAGATTTTAAAACTAAACTGCTTAAGAAATGAATACGACTTGCAGGTTTTCCAGTTGTTTCAAATCCTAAATTGAAGAGCTCTTTACTGTTGTCTAATATTTGCATAAAATATTTAATCTTGCACGTTAAATTAACGATACGAAAGGCCTAAATGTTTGAAAAATGTTGTTGTTAGAACAATGTAATCTTTTCTCTGCAGGCTTCTTTGCATAATTGTGGTGCCCTTATCCCAATATTCATGCAACCTTCTTAAGTATCATCCTGAACTTGATTGACTCAAAAAACTTGATTTACGTCTAGATCTTAAACCTTTTCTTTGGTACAAATGACTTGTTATTATAGTACAGAAGCAATCCTAGGCAGGTCTACTTGGAAGTAAGTTGATTTTGCTTATTGTCACATAGCTTTTTGCAAAAACTGGTGAGAATATCAGTCTGTAGTTAAATTATGAGCACATGCGTCACCACGAGGTTTTAGCTAAATCACTACAAATTAAGTGCTTGTTGAAGCATGTGTGAACATGTGTGAATCATTTCAGTTCAGTTCCTTTCATTTGCTGAGTGAATGAGCATTCAGAAACATTAAGGGTTAGAATGGCGTGAGTCTATTGAATGTTCAATACTTCTTAGTAACATACATGGATTGAAAGCAAGGACATGCACTGTTACTTAAGATCAAACATTTGAAAAAGTGACAGCCTGTTAATGTATGATGGTAACAGAATGGATGTCTGTGGGATTTCCTTCTTCACATATTTGCCAATCCTAAAAATAAAGTCAAAGTTCTAATGCAAACCGATAACAAAACTATGGTTGTATAATGCAAGTTGTAGGGTACATGTTATGGGAAGATGGAAAGGGATAGTATATTGACCCGGAAAATGTGGCAGCATGTGAATAGGACAAATGTTGACATCAATCCTGGCAGAATTCTCAGGACAATATTGTCTCGGTAGGCAGAAGGCTGTGTAAGAAGTAGTGGAGTTCCCATTTCCCTGATAGTACCAAGTATTTTCTCACTGATGTGTTCATAGGCTCATCTGGAGCTTTGTCCTGGTTCCATTTCCAGGTACGCCAGACTTCTCTTGCCTGCTCCGGGAGATGCCATCTCACCCAACCAGATACACTGGGCTTAGAAGCACCCCAACTCATCTTGGACAAAGTGCCCTGGATGACTGCCACTAATGGAGCCAAGGGTGGGCCAGCTGGCAGACATTCCCAAGCCCCAAGGAGTCATGCTGCAGAGAGAGACACTGGCCATCCTAGCTGGTGAAAGGGCTGAGTGAGCTGGGTGAGAGTGAATCCCTACAGGACATGCCTGCCCAAGGAAGAGGGGCAAGAGGCCCCTGAAAGACAGAGTCAGACCTTCAATGGAGATGGTGGAGGGAGAAGTCCACTCATTACCAGCAAATGACCCCCAAGCTTCCATGCCATCCCATGCTCCAACAGCTGTGCAGGCACGTAGGGCAAGGCCATGGATGAACAACTGGTAGCTGAAAGGCCTGAGCCACTTGGCATTCAGCTAGTGGTTTGGTGCAATCATGCTCTCTCTTTTAAGGCCTTGGGGACAGGAGCATGAGAGTGGAGGCACAGGAGGCAGGTAGGCATAAAAGGAGGGATGGAGAGAGTGCTCAGGTTTGGATGCAGGGAGGAAGGAGGACAACGAATGACTGACAGGAGGAGAAGAAAAAGTGAGAGAGATAGGGAAGGAGTGCGACAGAGGAAGGAAGTTGACAAAGGAGAGTGAGGAGGAGGAAGAAAATAACAGTGGAGAAAGGGAGTATCAAAGGGCAAGGAAGAGCTGGAGGCCCAGGGTAGCCAACTGAAGGGGACAGAATGGCCAGCAGAGGGCGCTGCACACTTAGAGGGATCACAAGGTCTTCACAAGCTTGCTCTATCATTGCAATCACTTCTTCAACAGGTATGTACAAAAGTTTGTTTGTCCTAGTGCCTTTAAGTGCCAGATCATTCCACTCTACAATGTTGCCTGATGTTCTGGATTGCCAAATAGAAGCTGTTGAGGTGCCAAAGTTTGCCCTTCTGCATGAGTTCTAGAGTTCTAAACACTTGAAGCCTCTCTATACTTTTACCTGTTTTACCGGGTTGCTAAAGCCTTGTCTCTGCTTCAAATGAAATTTCTAAATATTATTTCTATTACAAATGCTACAAACAACACAAAAGTTATTAAACATCATATATTAGAAACAAACTAGTCCGTTTTTGAAGTCATATTTCCATTTCTGAGATTTATATATATTTTATATTTCAATTTTTATACTGCCACTCTGAAGATGGTTCGTGGCAGTTCAGGGGAGTTTCTCACAATAAAATCACATAACAATCATAAAATTTTCCAGTTGCAATAATAAAAAACCCAGTTACAACCATCCCCTGGTGGTGACCATGCCCTTGCATCCGCTGCTCAATAGACCTCCTGGAACTCAGGGGGAATATCTCAGGGGGAGCCAAGTTCTCACATATTTATGTGGGACCTTGCCCTGACCTCAACCAAAAACCCAGCAGAAGAGGCCCTGAGGAACTCTGGGAGTTCATTCCACCAAAATGGCCCTGGCCCTGGTCAAGGCCAGGTGAACCTCTCTCAAGTCAGGAAACTCCAAGAGATTCATACCTGCAGAGCACAAGGCCCTGTGGGAGCCATAAGGAGATAGGCAGTCCCACAGATATGAGGGGCCCAGACTGCAGATGGCCTTAAAGGCCAGAACCTTGAACTTGATCTGGTAACCTCAGCACTGGGGTCCTCCATGATTTTCCCATAAGGACCCTAGCAGCTGCTTTTTGCACCAGCTGCAATTTCCAGGTAAAGGACAAGGGTAGGCCCATGTAGAGCAAGTTACAGAAATCTGATCTAGAAGTGACCATGGATGACTATGGCCAAGCAGTCCGACAGATAGGGTGCTAATAGCTTTGCCTAGAAAGGGAGGCATACAGGATCACCCCCAAATTCTTGGCAGAAGACATGATGTTAAGCTGCACCCCATCCAAGTAGGCATGCTTCCTGATCTGCCACCTTCCTGACCTCTGTCTTGTAGGGGCTGAGTTTTAGGCGACTAACCATCCAGCTATGGCTTCCAAACATCTGATGAATGTATCTGGAGGGGAAATGATAAATGTCAGTAAATATGAACCAGAAAGTTTGTATTACTCTTGAGTACTAAACTCTTGAATACTCTTGAGAAAACACACAGGTTGTTCATGTGTCCCTTTCACTTTCTCCCTACAAGTAATATTTGACTTTTAAGAACTATCATGTTCCTCTAAATTAATTGAAATCAGTGGTCTTAGAAAGGGCTTAACACTGCTTAGGACTGCGCTGTGAGTCACTCTGAAAGTCACACAGTTTTCCCAAACTGTTCCACTGATATTACATTTTCTGTTTTTCATTTTTTTTACTTTCCTTAAAGACATGGCAGCAGAAATAAAGAGATATGCTGTCAGTAAGAGGGGAGGAAGCCTACAATTTGGAAAAATTTCCACACCCTCTCCTGTGACCACTGTCTATGTCCAGAGGGATGCAAACTCCCAACACTTATCCTCCTTCATTCTCCACAGGAACCTGCAAAAGGTGCACCCAACTATATTGTCACTGGAAGAAATGGTAGTAGACAACAGGAGGAAAAGTGCCACTTTAAGGAAGAGGAGGAGGGGGAACAGGAGGCCACTCCAAGAAAGCCTCCTTACAATCAAAGCGCCATGGCTGGCCACCCTCCATGAGGTCAAAAGGGCTATGTTGAGGTCCTAGGAAGCAGTCACTCACCTTATCTGCAAGATAATTGCCGTGGATGGCCAACTATTTTCTCTTGTGGAAGACATATCTTTTTGCCAGCTGCACTGGTGATGGTCATGACTCAACTCACCAGAGTGGAAATCGATATCATGTACTTAAAGCAGACCTCTGTCAAGACTGTCAAGACATGGCCTATGCTCCAGGAGGTGACAGTCCTGCCAAGGGCTACAAAGCTTCAGGTGCAGGGGATGGATGTAAACTACATGGCAGAAAACATCACTGCTATGATACAAAGTAGTGTGATGGAGTGTATCAGTGGTGGCAACCTTGTCCATAGTTATATGGGCATGGATGCCAGCTCCAACTTGCCTGTAGTGGAGAAGGCTGTGAGCCTCAGACATCATCTGCCTGGTGCACATACTTCATTTCATGGTGACTGATCCTCTGGGGTAGGGAGCACCATCAGGGCCACCTGGACACTGCCTCCCTCAACCTGTGGTCCTGGCTTGAGACCTGCTGGCACCTGGCAGCCCGCTTTTCATGCAGTATCAAGTCTGATAAAGGAGGAGGAGAATGATGAACTTTACCCACATCATGACTACATTTTCAGTGGAGTAGAAGAGTGTGGTGCAGAATGCCATCTCCTCTATCACCACCCTGAACAGGGGAAAAGAGTCCAGCTGAGCCTCTCTCAATTAGTACATGACTTCAAGCCTTTCCAGGACATCTACAGATAGCCTGGGGCAAGTCATCCCCCTGATTGGGGGCTTGTCCCTACACTGGAACTGGGATCCAAGGGGATGGCTCTTCTCCCACAGGTCTAAGCCTTGGTGGAAAGGCTGCAGATGTACATTACACCAGACTCTATCTTCTCTGCAAGAAATGGGGGGGGGGGGTACAAGCTGGCTCATATCTGTTACACCCAGATAAAAAGTAGCACTGCTCTCCTGACTCCACAACTCATGCAATGGAAGTGGGAGCTCTGCAAAAAAAAATCAAGGGCTACAGTGCAATAGACATGGTCAAAGGGAGTAGCAAGTAGAAGAAGCTGAGGAGAAGTTGTAGCCCAGTAACTCTGCCTAAAAGAGCTCAACCAGGAATAAGTCTTACTACTGGTTGTCAGTGATAAACTGGGAGGACATCAGTAGGGATGTTAGGCATTCAACAATGATGGTGATGGTACAGAAATACTTCACCAACAGAAGTGATGATGAGGAAATACTTCACCAAGTTCCCTCCCTAACACCCAAACCCCAGCATGGGGAGAGGAGTTCAGAATCAGGAAGTAGAAAATGTGGCTCCTCACCTAAGACACCCAGTAGCAAAGCCCCTACAGCATGAGAAGACAGATGGGGTAGCTCTGAGTCCTGAGTCTACCTGATATCCAAATCCCAGGTGGACAGAGGAGTTCACAATCAGGCAGGTATAAAATGTGAGTCCTGAGCCAAATAACAAAGTAGGTAAGCCCCTCTGTTTGGCTCAGACCCCTGAATCCACCTAACACCCAAACCCCAGCGAGAGAGGGGTGTTCACATTCAAAATCAAGAATAAATGAATGTGCACTGCTTTCGACAAATTCCCTGTCTCTGTCTAACTGTCAACACCCCACAGAGGTGAGGATGCAGATGATGTATATATATAACATTCTGATCACATAGAGCAGAATTGAAAATCTATTTTTAGCAGCTAGAAGTGTCCATTAAGCTTTGAAAGGTCCCTAGTAGTGTTTTCTATTAGTGTTAATTGAGTGGAGTCTATCTTGAAATGTGTCCATTCACTAATCTTCAAGAACCACCACAACAGCCTGAAAGTTTGTGGAATGTTTGTGTTGGTTGCCCTACCACGAATTTTACTTCGCGAACCATGAATCATACAAACGTCATTACAAACTTCAGCTCGTGAGATAGTTTGTGTCCACCATAGACACTAATCACCATAGAACCAGTGTTCCATAGCAGGAACATGACATTCTAGGCTGTTTTTTTCCAATGCATTTTTATGCTCAGATAAGAAATTATTTCTTCTTTATATGCTAAAGGAGGTCTGGACTCTTTAAGAATTGGTAAAACAGCACACCACCTTGAAAAGAGATGTTTTTCATCCTGCAAGTGGAGGTGTTAAGGTCAAAGGGAAGCTTTGCTGTGCACATTTGGTTAGGCTGAGTCTTCTATGATTAGCTGTGTCTGGCCCCAGTTTGAAGAGTATTGTATAAAACAGAAGGGGAGGCAGGGAGAAAAGGAGGTCAGGGGAAGTGTCTTGGGAGAAAATGAGAGCGAAATAATGCTCTAAAATATGTGTGCTTAAGTGAGGAAATCAACATCTGCTAGCTCTTTGTTCTGTTTTTTTGGATTTGTTAAAAATATTGTGAACACATAATAAAATCAAAAAATATGATCCTGCTGGGAAATACTGATTGGGGTAAACTTTGGTAGTATAGAAAAAATAGGAGGCTGCTATGGATAGCAATAGAAGGTAATAGTGAAATCTATAAAATTATGGTCCCCAGGACAGTGATCACAAGATCTGTGCTGCTTAATCAGTGTTAACAACTGGTTTTATGTCTTGTAACTTGGACTCAGCTCTCCAACAAGTCAAAATGCACTGTGGTATATGTTTGTATGTGCAACACGCAAAGGACTGCTTTGGATGAGGCACAACTGCCATAGTAGTGGCACCTCATGCAACGTGAACACTCCCTTCACCGTATTATTCCATAATGCAACATGCTAGGCAAAAGCACAATGCATCTCAGGTGCATTGATGGTATTACTGAACTTGACTTATGCAGCAGCCTAAAGGCCTTGAATTGGATGCATAGATCCAGTCCACTAGCACTGGCCTTTTCATCCAACCTTTCCTGGACACAGCAGTGGAAGTGCTTCCTACTTCTTGGGTCAGAGGAAGCTACCAGTGCTAGTGGAATGGCTCTGGAGGATCCACTCTATTAACTTATACTACAACAGCTAGCTACTTACGTGGACATTTACATATTTCATATATCAGAACCTGATTGGCATTAAAAATAATGTACTGTGTTTCAAGATACACCTGTTATACAAATGGTGCCCAAGGGTTACTCAACTGAATACATAGTACCTTATGTGCTCTTTTTTGAGACTGAGATTCTGCATAGTAGATATCGAGTTTTTTTGTATATACAGGACAAGCAACTGCATTTAAGTCATTGCAACAGCTGAAGTCATGCAACATTGTGCATCATGTTCTTTTAGGTATAAAATTCCTGTGACAAAAAATCGGAAAAGTATTTTCTAAAGGAGCTAGAAGTCAACCCTTTAATGCAAATACAAGCCAGGATGCAGAGAATTATTTTGTAGACCTATATTCTGCAAATCTGATGTTTTATGTGGCAACGCTGAAAATGTCCAAAACTTGACTTAATTGATTACCTGTTGTTTATTTTTTTTCTGCTGCCTACCTCTGCACTATTTTTCTTTCCTGAATCATGACATTGAATAAGAGAAAGGTTCATAGATGGTCTGACTCTGGCTGTTGTATATGCGTAAGTGTGCAGTGGCTGAGAAGAAAAGGAAGGCATTGATATTATTGCTACGCAGGGAGTCTACAAGGAGAAACAACGCCTGTATAATTTGGCCCTCAGGCAGACTGGATCCAGACAGAATGAAGGGTTGCCTAATTACTTGCTGCCTTCATTCTGATGGCTTCCTACATGAGTTTTTATTTTATCCTAGGGAGCGTTGTGGAAAGGTACAAGAATAGTGGACATCAACTCCCTTTTCTTGGCGGTCGTGGAAAGTTCTGTCAAGTTGCAGCTGACTTATGGCAAAGCAGGAGGGTTTTCAAGGCAAGCAACCAACAGAGGTGGTTTGTCATTGTCTGCCTCCATGTAGCAGCTCTGTTCAAGCTCTAGTTTGGTGCTTTGTACTACCTTGGTGGTCTCCCATCCAAGTACTAACCAGGGCTGACCCTGTTTTGTTGCAAGATCTGATGCGGCTGGGTTAGTCCAGGCTGTTCAGACAGAGTGCTGTCTTTCTTAGAGCTGTGTTATCATAAGAACTGTCCCTTAAAGCAGAGGAAGATTTGTCAGGGGGTGTGAAGGAGGGAATGGTCGTGTTCCCAATGGCTAAAACAAAGTGTCCATCTGCCAAACA
The DNA here is from genome assembly GCF_049243985.1 of Paroedura picta. Taxonomy (NCBI): domain Eukaryota; kingdom Metazoa; phylum Chordata; class Lepidosauria; order Squamata; family Gekkonidae; genus Paroedura; species Paroedura picta. The sequence continues at coordinate 63,649,066 of NC_135376.1, read as the reverse complement.
GTGCTGTATTAAACCTTCAGCATTTGCAATAAGATGGAATTGTTTTTGCTGGCATAGTCCCACCTAGAAACTATTTTGAAGTAAGTGATTTAAGTACAATGGGCCATGAATAAGAAAAGCTGGCCTTTCAGCATTATGAACTCTAACCCAGTTCCGTGTAGTTTAGTTTATCTGCTTTTGGCTTGCTCTGTTTCTAAATGAAAAAGCATATGTTGAAAGTCTTTCAATAAGAACAGCCACATGCCATAAACAATGCTTGCAACTCTCCAGTCTAAAATGTATTTGTAACCCTGGAGTGGGGGGGGGGGGAAGCCAGAAGGGCCAAAAAGGGAATGGTTGCTCCCAAACTGGTGAAACAACAGATCGACCTCTATACGGTCTTTTAAAAGCCAGACGTTTTCTACAACCATTTTTATGAGGGCATGTGGCAAAACTGCAGCAAATATTACGATTTGTGAATAAAATGAAAATTAGTGGCTTGGTTTCACCTGTGCATTTGTGTGTACATTTCACCTGTACATTCTTTCGCCTTTAAAACCAGCAATTGCATTTGAAACCTGCAATTCTCAACAAAAAGAGAGAGAGAAAGAAGTTGAGTGCTGATTGCTGGGTATTTGGACCTCCCAGTGCAAACATTAACTGGCTGAGAGGCGCTCTGGAATGTAATGAAGGAAACAATACTGGGAAAAGAGCCAAAAAAGCAGAAACACTGGCGCCTGGAACCTAGGGATTTGCCTCCTAGTAATAGGAGCTGAACGAGGCCCAGCACTTCTGTTAGGCTGGAAATGACATACTGTGATCCTTGACTTAGCCAAAGGGATTTTAAATGGAGGAAAGAGCTGGCAAGACAAAATCTCCTGCACTTTTCACAGTGTTTTCTAAATCAAGCAAAGGAAATAAGGAGAAAAAAGGACTGAAGTCTATTACATTTGATCCAGTTAAGTCAAGAGTAGAGCTTTTTAACTGCTTTTTTTTTTTTTTGGTACTTTCTCATCATGTCACACCACCCAGAAAGCACAGACGTAAAGCAGAAACTTGAAACTGCTTTCATTCAAGAAGAAGGGCACCCCAACATTGCGTTATTGACAGGAGGCCTGAAAAAAGTGACAGCTGCAGAAATTGTACAGTTGAAGTTCAATTCCCAGGAGGAGGAACAATATACTGATGGCATTAATTCTGTTTGGAATGGTTAAAACAAGAAAAGGTTATGGGGCTGAAGAAGGCGCTTGGGTGTTTTTGTGTGTTTTTTCTCTCCCTTGTATCAAAGGCAAACCTTCCCTCTTCCCTTGTGTCCTTGGGCTGTCATCTCCAACCTTTTGAAACGGTATCTGATTATCCATGTGGCAATTAATCATAATTAAGCAGGCTTGAGATTTGGAAAGGTACAAAGACGGTGGCTCTAGATCTGGCTTTTGTCCTAAGCGCGCTCACGCAAACACCTTTTTTTCTCTTTTTTTGGCTGTACAAGCTCTAGTTTGGTGCCATACAGAAAAAACTAAAACAAAACACACACACGCACACACACATACACACAAATCAAAAACAGCTTCTCCTCCCTCTTTTTTAAAAAATGTTATAGTCCCTACTAACTAAGTTCCACAGAACTTGGAAACAGTTTCGAGGAGGAAGCTAGGTAACAAATTACCTTTTTAATGCCAAGTGATTTGGATCCATTCTTACAAAGCAGATTTTTTCAATTTATTACAGGAAAAGGTTCAATCATTATGTGCTGGCACTCTCTCCAGGGCACATGGAATACCATCCTACCTACTCCACCCACAGCCAGCGTTTTAAAGGCTTAGTAAGGCCAGAATGTCATCTTATTAAAATGTTTTATATATTTATAATTAAAAATACTGGGCTGGCATTAGAATCACTCCAACAGCTGTAATCTGATACATACCCAGGGTCAGCTTAGAAAACAATGGGTTCTTTTTAACTCCGGCATTTTGCTCAGGTTTCTCTTATGCTCATGGGTCCACTTTGTTCCATTTATGATTAGCTTAAAGTAAACTGATGTGCTATTTATTTAGGAGAATTGCCATTTCAGAATACTGCTGTATTTCCCCTCACATATACATTACAAGGTGGTTTGTTCGGGCATCGTCCATCATTAGGATATTCTAGTACAAAAATGGGAGGTCCCAATTCACTTAAAAACAACAGTCACTAACTTGACAGAGACACTAAATGATTTATTACCAATCTCTACATCGGAGTTAATGTGCAGGCTGAATACATGAGCTAAGGAAAGAATAAAAACCTAAAGGCTTAAAGGGCAATGTCCTGGCATGGGAAAGGGATTTAAATGTCTGTGTAATTGATTTAAACATCAAGCATGTCTGCAAGACAGGTGACATGAAAGGGCTAGGATTTGCCATCCATATTTACTGAAGCCTATTGGTAGACAAAAATGTCAGTCAAGACACCTGAGTTAATAATCTGGTTTATAATTAAAGGATCAGGGCAATCTCCCACGGCGGTAAATGAGATCTTTCCTTTTGCAAAATTTCACATAGTCAGATGCTTCACATGTCCCTGCTGCTAATAAAACACTATGTTCTCTTTGACACCCCACCAATGGAGGAAGGATAGTATATCCAGTTGGAAAGATATGGCTCTGTTTGTATCTCTCCCTCTTTCTCAGTAGTTTCTCCTGTTTTGAAAGCAAAATTTCTTTAAAAACTAAAACACTCTACAGTAATATTCCAGTTACTTCCAGCTGCAGAATTCAATCCTGACCCTTCACTTTTCAAGTGACTCACATATCATGGAGTCATGCACATTCTTCCTGATACTTTACCCAGTTATAACCAGCTGTCAGTTCCGTTTTGCTAATCATCTTTCTGAGACCTCACACCAGTTTAGCAGGTACAATTGATGTGATCATAAACAGTGATCATAATTCTGATGCATTTCAGAGGCTAAGCAACAACAAAACGTGGTGGACACGCACCATTTATTTTTCTTCTTTATTTTCTTATTTTATTTATGTAAAATGCCACAGTCATCCATGAAATGGTCACCCCCAGATAAGAAGAAGAAGAAGAAGAAGAAGAAGAAGAAGAAGAAGAAGAAGAAGAAGAAGAAGAAGAAGAAGAAGAAGAAGAAGAAGAAGAAGAGTTGGTTCTTATATGCCGCTTTTCCCTACCTGAAGGAGGCTCAAAGCAGCTTACAGTTGCCTTCCCTTTCCTCTCCCCACAACAGACACCCTGTGAAGTGGGTGAGAATGAGAGAGCCCTGATTCCCCTGCTTGGTCAGAACAGCTTTATCAGTGCTGTGGTGAGCCCAAGGTCGCCCAGCTGGTTGTATGTGGGGTAGTGCAAAATTGAACCCGGCATGCCAGATTAGAAGTCCGCACTCCTAACCATTACACCAAACTGGCTCTAGACTTCTGTAACTCACTCTCTGCGGGTTTTCTGTTGTCCTGGTTCAAAATGTAACTGCCAGAATCCTCACCAGAACACTATGGAGGGCTCACATACATCCTGCATTCTTGTAGCTGCATCTACCCATGGAGTACCAGATTAGGTTCAAGGTGCTGTTTTTGACCTTCAAGGCCATTTGTGGTCTGGGCCCAGTGTATCTGAGGGATTGCCTCTCTGAATATACCTCCCAAAGAGCATTATGTTCCATTGGTTCCAATAGGATAGCAGCCCCTGGCCCAAGAGAAGTTTGCCTGACCTCATCTAAGGTTGGGGGCATTCTCAGTCCTGGCTCCTATGAGGTAGAATGAGCTCTCAGAGGAGACATGGGCCGTGTCAGAATTCATTGAGTTCTGCAGGCCCTGCAATCATGGATCTTCCTTCTGCTGAGCATTCTGTTGAGTCCAGGCAGCATGGAAAACCTAAAGCCACCCCCTCCCCCAATACCAGCCTGATGTTTTCAGTGGATTGGGCCAGAAAACTGTGAGGATGTTGATAGCCATTATGTAATAGTTTTAAATTGGTTTATTTATTGTTTTATTGTGTTACTCATTTGATTTTTAATATACTGTTGAGCTGAGAGGGGTGTTTTATAAACCCAATAAATCAAATGAAAATCAAGTACTATTCTAGAGAATGATCTATTCTCAGTCTCTCCACAATAAATGGGTGGGTTCCCTAGCAAGGGACCAAAAGCCTGGAGCATCACTACCTTTCACAGCATGGTATCCCTTCTGATTTATGCAGGATAAAAGAAAACTCTGCCTCTGTTCCAAGAGGTAGTTCACATTGAGCTTGGAAAGAAGAAATTGAGCACCACCAAAACTTGTACCTCTTTCTCAACCTGCTATACTTCAGAGCAGCTGTAGTAACCAAGCTAATGTCCAATAGATGGAATGGTTCAAGGAAGCTGTGTCCCAGTGAGAGCACTTCCTCAGTGCAGACAGTAAAACTATCACAGGCGACATTGTGCCAATGCAAACATGGGCAGTTTTCAGGGTTTCCAGCCACCAGTTCTCCTGGAATTGCAACTAATTTCCAGAACACAAAGATCACTTTCCCAAGAAAAAATTGCCAGCTTTGGAAGGTAGGCATTATGGTATCACAACTTGATGAGCCATCTGAGAGTGGCAGGAAATGAATGAATGAATGAATGAATGAATGAATCCTTCCCCTATTTTAACTCTGCCCTCCCTAGGCATTACCCTTAGATCTCCAGGAATTTTCCAAGTCACAGTTGGCTATCCTAGCTGCTTGGGTAGCCTCTATGCCTTGGCAGGTTTTCATTTAATAAGTCACTTTCCCAGTTTGCTGCCTTTCTCTGTCCCTTGCTGAATCTAGGAAATGGATACTGAAAGGAGAGCACAGCTGTAGACAACACAACACTGCCAGAAAAAAATGGAAATATATGGACTGAATATTTTGGATCCAAAAGTAAAGATGGGCATAGGCTGAAATACCATGAAGCTTTAGCTTACTCACAAAATCATGAAGTTTTATCTGCCTCATTATCTTGTTTGATTTATGAGGTTTGTGAGTAGAGAACCCTCACCCCACATCCTAGAGACATCAGACCCACAGCAATCCTCTAGCTGACTCTTCTTTACATGCCCAACAAGTATGGTGAAGATTGGATTTATAGAGCCCAACTTATGATTCCTCAATGGAGGTGCCCCCAAGAAAAAGTTTTTTTTGAGGAAAGTGGCCATCTGTCATTTCCATAGAAAGCATTTTCCACGGGCACCTTCTTTGAGGACATACAACTTGGACTGTGAATCCAATCATTACCAAACTTGCAGGGCATATAGAGGAACATCTGGTGGAATTCCCATGTCAGTTCAGTGTCTTAGTTTGGCCAGAATCCATTATATAGACTCCTGAACATCCTGAACCTGCTACTGTCAAAATAACAGGTGATCATTTTAAGAAGTATATGTTCAGGAGTGTATAGAATTGATCCTGTGCAAGCTAGAGACACCAAACTTGCAAAGCATGTAGAGGAACATCAGCTAGAGGATGACAGCAAATTTTATGTCTCTAGTTTGCCATTACATACACAGGATCTGTTCTATAATCTCTATACCCTCCTGAACATTTGCTTGTGGCCATTTTGTATAGAATGAAACCTGTGAAAGCTAGAAACATCAAAGTCACATAGGACCTCCTCTGATGTTCATCTACATGCCCTGTTGTTGCTTTGAAGTTCGTAAACATTTTTTTGAGCAGAGACAGTTTGTTTGGAAATGTATCTGCTTGTGAACCAACACAAACAGCTTTCAAGTTCATGGAAAGTTTGTGCCAATTGACCTGACACAAAGTTCATTTCATGAACCATGAACTGGCCAAAATTCATCTCAAACTTTGGCTCATGAGTGCATTCATCCCCATCCCTATCCGAAAGTAAGAGTAATGGTCAAAAATGTGTTTGCTCTTTTGAAATTCACAAACATTAGCCCTGTTCAGAAATTACAATGAGTGAATACAATGAGTGAATATACAATATACTTGACACCCTGACCATGATACAGCAAATACACATACATATTGTATGACCATGCTTATATCTGTCTGTGAGTAAGAGCCAACATGTACTCACTTTATAAACCATGGAACAGTGCCTTTATCAACTGGGACCAGTGCTGACATAAATGTGTGGTTTCTATCACGCATTCATGTGCATAAGTGTTAAAAATACACCTTTTTCTTTATATGTGCATTGTGAATGTTTGCCCCAGACCCCTTTCAATGGCCAGTAGAAGAAATATTCCTCCCCCCCCCCCATGAATTATGACAATGGAATGGTGTCACTTCTGGTTACCATAGAGTTTCCATTGATTCCTAGAGAAGTATGATGCCACTTCTGGGCTTTCCCAGAAGTGACAACATGCCATCACTGATAGTATGCCATCAAGCTTTCCTCCATGTCCTCATCCTGCCCCATCCAGTTTCCTGCTGGTTGCTGAGCCATGCATACCTACAAATGAATAATTATGCTTACAGACAAAACATGATCTAGCGCCTGAATATGAGTTTTGTAGATCACCAGCTGATTCACCACTGCATCCCATGACCTTTTTTATTATTAATTTCTATATTGCTTCATAGCTAGAAGGCCCTTAAGTCAATATGCAAAGATAAAAAGCTATAATAAACATTTCAAACTCAACAGGAACCATTAAACACAATAAAAACATCAGCTACAAAGCCATTTGAAAATAGTAAAAAACAAACAACAACAACCCAGCAGTTTGAAATTAAGGATTGTTTGATTTAGCAGCATATATTACTAGATAGAAATCAAAAGTCTTAATTTCACAGCCATAACAATCTTAGCATTTTGAGGCAATGGCAAATCTTCTTAAATGGTCTTAAGTATGACCATTTACACACTGGGAACTTCAGTGCCCCAGCACTCCTGCAGGAGCACAAATCAGGGGTAGATGAGGCACACCGGGCCAAAATGCTCCCCAGTGTGGGTGCAGGAAGAGGTGGGGCAATCTGCCATGACTAAAACTCCAGCCTGCAGCCTGGCATGAAACCTCCAGTGCATAAATGGTCTATGACTGGAAAAGAAAAAAAATTACTTCTTGCTAATTTCATTTGCCACAGACAATAAAGAGATGACCATGTTTTGCAAAACTGGTTTTAATAACATTAGCATGAACACTCTAAAAAAATATCTGTCATTTCTTTTCTCACAGTATCACCAATACACATTGGCATATTACAAATCAGAGACTTTAAAAATAATAATAAGGAAGCATTCAACTTCCTCCCAAACAGCAACATTAAAGACCTTAATCTTATTAGCAAAAATGCACTTGTTTGGCCAAGTAATTATCCTCTTATTCTTGGCATGCTTTACTGCTGATGTAGATACTGCCCCTGGAAGCACAGACTGCCCAGTGCTGATTACAGTGTGACAAAGCCCTCACTAAGATTTCTTCTGTTTCCCTAGAAAAGAAAAGCGGACTCCACTCCATCTTTATAAAATACTTGGCATTACAGAGAGAGGCTGAATCAAGATATTCAGAAGCCTATTGGCTTTCTATAAAGATGTACATGTGTAGTAACTAACCTTATATACAGTATGACATCCACTTCCTTATAAAATGCCACTCATGTATGCTAACTGAGGTGCACTTAGGATTTGAAGAGAATCACCAAATTTGGTGGTGGGAACGTGGGAGCCTTATGGGTTATTCAAACAATTGGAAAATACAGCACTTGGCCTCTTTCTGAATTCCTATTTGTCTTCTTTAGTTCTCCTGTCGCATCCTTGTCACTATCAGTGGAGTTGGAGCTTTGAAATGCCGCATCCACATTAGTTTAGGATGGCTTCCAGGTCATTTGGAATTCAAGCTGGGAACTTGATCCAAAAAGCGAGTCACATAATGTAGAGCCATGAGAACTTGGGAAAACCTGCTTGGCAGGTTCACTCTTTTGAGTTTAGTTTAAAATATTATTTATTTTAGAAAGCCATTTTCTATATTCACCGAGCTTGTAAATCGATCCAAAATAAATTCAGTAGAGATTAGATTTTTTTAAAGGAGCTTGGGATAGGGGGGGTGGTGGTAGAAATCTTGACAGCTGGAGTGACACAAACACATGTTTTAAAAGTAGTATTATAGACTTTTTTTTCCAACTGATTCCCTCATCACAACCCTATGACCACAGCATTTGACATATACTTTCTTCAGAAAGATCAGAAGTGGCACACAAACAGCCTCACATAGTTGCCACACAGATACTTGGGCAGTTGTGTGCCAGACAGCCTAATTTTTTTTCTTGAAAGATCATAAACAGTTGCCATACAGAAAAAGAAAGTAGTCTGCAGGAACTGATAAACCTTTACAACCAGCCCAGAGGCTCCAACTGTGACTGTCCTTATCTGTTTGCCTTTTTTCAAAATGGCACCAGGCTTTATATCTAAGGAGAAACTTGTATCTTATGTTTCTTCTAAATGTTTGATCAGGTTTTCTCATTCATGGTTTCATGAAACCCTGGTGTTTCTTGACAGCCCTGGAAGGGTTTTCTGAATAGGTGGGAGTTAATTAATTTTTAATATATTTTTAACTTTCTTAAACATGTATTGGGCAATAGGATTTGGTCATATCAAACCCTCCCCCCAAATGACCAATGATGGGCCTGAAGGGGGTGGGGAAGGGCCCCAGGTGGACACATACACAGTTCTGCTTCCCATGCATATTCAACACAATCACACCACTTCTGGGGTTTCTCAAATCCTGAAAAATATATTGGGGGGTTCTCAATGGTACAGAAGTTGAGAAAGGTTGTGTTACATTAATAATTTTGTTCCTGGTTTTCCTTAATATGAGCATAGTCACATTGCTTTAAGCTCTCATAAAACATTCTATTTCTGTGTCTTACCATCATCTTAAATATTTTAGGTAGACAACATGGGGGAATGGTGGAATCCTTCAAGAATATTGGTTAAATATTATTGTACTTGAAATTCAAAGTCTATGCTTTTGACAAACAAGGATGTCATGTAGAGCAGTGGTCCCCAACCTTTTTATCACCGGGGACCACTCACCGGGGACCACTCAACGCCTTTTACTGAGGCCCGGTGGGGGGGTAGTTTACTCCTCTACTCTCAACCACTGCCCTAACACTCTCTGATCGCTATGGTAATGTTTAAACATCCCTTCAAAATAAGATACAGACACGCCACAACAATGAACATAAGGAACATTTTATTTTCATGGAAATTTTAACTCATGACAATGACAAATCAATGGGAACCCTGAGCTTGTTTCTTTGCAATGAGATAGTCCCATCTGGGAGTGATGGGAGACAATGAAACCTGAAGTGTGTTATAAAGGGCCGGGGGGGGGGATGAAGTAAAGGGCCAGGGGGGGAGAAGGCGTCCTTCGCGGCCCACCTCCAATTAGTCGACGGACCACATGTGGTCCACAGCCCACAGGTTGGGGATCGCTAATGTAGAGGATGGAGAAGAGTTGTTTTCTTTTGCCCTGGAGGGTCAGACCAGAACCAATGGGTTGAAATTAATTGCAGAGAATCTTTCATCAAACATTCCTAACAGAAGGACACTAAAGTATTGAAGGCAAGGAAGTAACAGGTTAGATAGAAATTGGCTAGGATTTCCCTCAGAAATCAAGGGGAGGGGTAGCCTGAGGTAACATATTTCAGTTCCCTCCACCACCTTCTCTGCTTTTGTCCTTTTATTGCCACATCACCTCCCCTTCATGAAAGAGGTTGGGAAACCTTATCTTTAAACCGTTCCTGCGGAGCAGATTAAATAATCGGTTAAGGGCACCTAAGGAGGGCCCTGTCCGTGATGAGGAAGGGTGCCGATAGGCCCCTTCCTCATGACTGACAATCGGAGGGCCCAATCTGCAGGCGCTTTGTGCCTGCCGATTGGGCTCTCCAATTGTCAGTCCAGCGGCAAGGGACCAATTGCGGGCTGCGCAGAGCCCACTGGGAAAGGCCGACACAGGCGCTTTGGCCCCACCGCGAAGCGCCCGCGGACATCTTCTCCCTGGCCCCAAGGAACACAGGTAAGCAGCAGCGCAGGCACACCACTGGACACGGCCGCGGTGGCGGCAAAGACGACCCGCCTCGCACACACCCAGCCGCTGCGGCGGGGGGTATCGCGAAGACTGCCACCCGCCCCGGGAAGGGTCTGATGGCTGCTAGCACCCGCTGCATTTCAAGTGCAGCGGGCTTTATTACTAGTTAGGCATAAATGGCATGCTACAAAGTGTTTAAAGATGCCTGGGGCACAAGGAGAGTGAAACAACTTTAGATATCTTTGTTGAGACTACCATCATCATAAACCTTTAGTTTAATGATGGAAAAAAAGATCAGGAAATGGAACTCCTGTTTTGTTTGTGTAGTTTTTTTGTAATCCTCACCAATCAATTTATTTTAATTAGTGCTGGCCTCTGTTCAGCTGCAGTGTGGGTTTGGAATCAGGACCAAGAATGTTCAGGATCCATGAGATCTCCCAGTTTAGCCTCAAAAGCTGGAGGAGGGCAGGGGGAATATTTGTTTTAAACATTTATATCCTACTTTTCTCCTCAAGGAGGCTCATGGCAGGTTTACAAAATTAATTTTAAACTAATAAGTTATTATCATAATTATGCACAGACTATGTCCACAATTATGGATCCACAGTGGCAGATTTGTACTGTGTGTAAACTATGCATTTGCATTGTTTTTTAATCTGCTTTCTAATCTTTTTACTGGACATTTCTGTTGGTTTGGTTTCCTTGCAGCTATTACTGCTTTGTTAGCCACCTTGATTCCAAAGTGATAAATATTTTCAATTAAATTTGATCAAAACAAAATTAAAACCATCAATACAGATGCCTTCTAAACAATTCTAATTTGCCTAATTTTCTAAACATAACAAAACTTAAAACAAGATGAGCTCAGGAAAGTTATCTCCTAGCATGGGGGCCATCATAGAAAAGGCTCAGGTTCAAGAAACAACAGCATGTAATAGAATGCAGGAGTGAACAGAAAGCAGTTCTTTCATGGGGGAGAGATCGAGAATAAACAGGGCAAACGTTTATGCAAGACCACCTATCCTAGTACCAATCCATCTCACTGCTGTGCTCTTCAAACCAGCACCCATTGGGTTATTAATTTATTTCATGTAGGGTAGTTAGTACATGCCTCGCTAAACCTAGGGCTTTTTTCTGTCACTGATACAGGATATTTCAATTGTTTATGGAAAAGTCTGCTGGTACTAGGAGGATTTTACGTGATGAAAGAGGAAATCATTCAGTTGCTTAATCTGAAATCATACCTCTGTGGCAAGTTCCACTGTAATGGCTCCCAAGCAGAAAACAAACATTAAAAAGCATTTGAACATTTTAAAGCATTTAAAATAATATATAAAATGACCCAATTAAAAAAAAAACCCTATAAATACACAGTATCAAAACCTAGGAAGAGGGCTAACCGGTACCAGCATTTTGATTCAGCCTGGAAGTAAATTGGGAGCAAGTGTAAAGGAAGCTGAACTGGAGAGATATGGTCCCATTCCAGTCAACAACAACAAAACAGATAGAATCATGTTTGCCTGTGAATAATTCTCTAAAGTTACTCAAAATGATAATAGGTTTTTGGTTCCTTCCCAATATTAATTTTTTGAGCATATGGGCACCTTTGGAATTCTGACACAGATAGTGGCTCAATCACAAAAAGGCTGCCACAGGAGGACGAGCCACGAACATACCAAACAAGCTGAAGTAGAGGAGAAAAAAGGAGTAATTTTTTGGGGGGGAGGGGACTGGGAAAAGGGTGTGCAAGAGAGAATAAAACCAATATTGTGGTGGCCACAGGCTACATTTTTCACAAATGGGTGTTTCACTGGAATGTCAACATTTAAAGTTTCATTCTACCACAGTGCAAAATTAAGGATGGCAAATGCCATCAGTCCAAGGCTTACTGCATTGGTTTAAGGTGCCTTGTGCTGATGCAAGAAACTCTTATCTCAGTGGATAAATCTCTTGCCTTGCCTCTTCCTTCACAGATGTGTTAAACTTACAAGGCTAACAGGCAATAACCCATAGTCTTCTTGGAGAGGTTCTAGAATACTGGCTAGGAGGCCCATAGTTCAGATCTTGCTATTGCCACAAGCCTTTAGGTAGCCTAAGGCAAGGCATTTCTCTGTCTCCCTCTGTAATATAGGGATAATACTGGTCTACCTCTTGTGGAGCAGGCACTGGCAAACCACCCTGTATTGAGTCTGTCATGAAAACGCCAAAGGGCGTCCCTCCAAGGGTCAGACATGACCCAGTGCTTGCGCAGGGGATACCTTTACCTCACAGGACTGTTGCAGATTACCAGATGATATATATGAAAGCTTTGAACACTGAAATAACTCTGTGTGTCTCTGTGTGTGATTTCTTTATTTGGCATTTTTCCATTTTCAAACATTAGTAACTGGTTTGGGAAAAATATATTAACAATGTTAGTGATTTTATATTAAATTTATATGATCCAAGTGCCACTTTTTCTAATAGTAGTGCTGCAAAAATCCCTATTAGAATGTTTCATATCTATGTTTATTACAATACCTCAGCATGTATTAATTCCTAGACTGAATTATATTTTCCATTCATATTAATCAGAAGTTTGCATTCCTAAATGTCTTTGATTGATCTCATTTACATCCCCTAACGTATACAATGAAGTCTAGTGTGGCTTAAAAATATTTGCAGCTCTGCTTGTTAATGTAACCCCATACATGTGCCTATACACTCTCATTAACTGTTATCTATTTTTATTCTCACTGGGGATTAGGCAAGCGGCTAGCTGTATTTCCAGCTGTACTTTCTGCATGACTATTTAAAAACTTTGCAGTCCAAAAAGAATACACGCACACTCATAATTCAATAGTTAAAATGTTCAGCAACGAAAGAGGGATTTCTCAAATGTTCTGAACGTTAGAAAGGCGTTGGAGTGTACGCTACTCCCCTTTCCTTTCCTTTCCTCTTCACCTCTTAATAATTGGGGGAGGGATGGGATTTTTAGTCGCCATGTTAGTAGATTGATGTTTTAATGGGAATTTTAATGGGATTAGTTGTTGTGACCGGCCTCGAGTCTATTGGGAGAGGCGGGAAATAAATCTAATAATAATAATAATAATAATAATTTTTGTCAGTTCATTTTGGCTCTTTAATTTCCATTGTTGGTTTTGTAGAACTGTTTATGTGGCACACATTAGGGGGGAAATGTGATATATGGAAACAGAAAATGGTATAAAAATAATAACGGGTGGTGGAATTCAGCATCATCTCAAACTAATGTAGTGCCAGTATGGGGTTAAATACAACTGGAAACACTTGTTCATCCCATCTCAACCTCAGCTAAGGCTTCTCTGCTATAGACCTCTGAAGGCCTCAAGGCTGTTTCAAGTTTCAGTTCTGTAGTTCTAGCTAAAAGTTTTTTTGCTCCACTTCAGTATCTCACGTCTACCCATATATCTTCTTCCATATATATTTCTTATTTTCATACTCTGGTTTAGAATGTGATCATCCCACCCCCACCCCCTTTGAATTTTTCACAATCTGTGTAATATATTATAGGCTGTTGTAGGGCAAAAAAAGAGGTAAAATCAACTCCCATGTTTTAGGTGGAGTTTCAAAGAAATAACTGGAAAACTGATGATTCCCTGATAATCAGAAGAGACGCACACAGGCCCTGTACCTACATGTAGTAAACTCAGAAAGTATAGTTATTTTGGAATTATGAAGCTTTTACCCAGTTATAATACGCCTCTTCCATGAATGTATAACAAATTCCTGAAGTTACCCTTTATTCCCTCCAAGCAATTTCTTGTTCTCACAATAGCTGAAAGAGGATTATTATCCACAAGCTAACTATGATAAGGATGATAGTCCTCTTGGAACATCTACCAGGAAGGCCAAGTTGAAAGGTTCAGATGGATGAAATTCCATTGCCCATTTGGGAGAGGTCACTTCAACTACTTTTTTAAGCCAGAATTTTTCCAATTCTAAGACAATATTCTCTAAAAGAAGATATCAGTTTAGGAAGCTCTTAAAACAAAATCCTAGATTGAGTCAACCATTGACTATACTTAATGGTACACCCTGGGTGAAAGAGGAAGAAAAAAAACTCCTGGTGGTGGTAGGTTGTTGTTGTAACTGTTGTTCCTTTTACTGTTCTTGAAGTGAGGGACTCCCTGCAAGTCACTTGGAGTGATGCGGGGGCTTTTCCAGCACTTGGAGCTCATGAGGAGGCAACCTGGGCATTCCTATCAGCAGTGCTTCCTCTTGCTCCTCTTCCTGAAAAAAAGCTTTACTTCTTCATAGAATCAGGTCTAGAGTGGAATGAAGTCCCAGATAAATTCAAGCCAGGAAGCAGAGAACAGTCAAGATAATACCGGAAACAAGAATTCAGTAGAGGCAACAGACAGGAGAAAGCCCCTAGGAGGTGTGATGCAAGCAGAAAAAAAGTGCCAAGTAAGGCTGTGCCTTAGAAGATGTGTGCTTTGGGACAAAACTTAAGCAAAACCATCTTCCTGTTTTCTTCTGCAGGAGCTGCCGAAAGACTGGGGCCAATGAGCAAGGGGAAAATTATTCTCCACTGTTCTTCCTGTCAGGTCAGTGGGGCAGATCTATGGATCAAATTCTTCTGGTTCTTTTCCTTTAGTTTGCCTCCCCAGTCTTATTTCTGGCTGCAAAATACAGAACTGATTCTTGTATAACCTCCCCCCCCCCCCCAGTGTCTGATTCCCGTATTATCTCAGCCTTGCCCTGGTTCCTTGCACTTACAATAGTTCACAAGTGTTTCCCATTAGTGTAGTAAAAAGTTAAAACACCTACAATGTTATCATCAACCATCTGTACTGCTGATAGCACTAAATCAGGTGGTTGCCAATAGACAGGAAAGGTGATTTATTGGTCTGGGTCTGTTTCACTTAAAGTATATTAGAGCAGAAAAACTGAAATATTTAAAGGAGGCCACTTTCCTTGGTGAACATGATGTTTTCCATTATGCTATGAGTGGTTGTGTGTGTGTGTGTTTTAAAAAGTACAGGAAATGTCATTGTGGTCAGTTTAGAAAGAAAGGTTTCATTAAGTTGATGTCCTGCTGTTCCCCTCCCTCATGACACTAAATCCAACAGGTACAGTCTCTCAAGAGATAGGGGATCTATCTGTACCTGTTGAATGCTTTCTGCCATGCAATTATTAAAAACAACAATTACTAGTTAATTAGCAGAAAAGTGAACATAGATCTTACAGAAGTTTCTCCTCTTTTTTCTCTCTGCTCCACTACCTTGTTCAGAATATTAGTAACAGCCAGGCTGCAAAAATTTTAAAGAGACCAAAATTTCAAGGGAATTAGCTGCAGTTGCTAGATTCAAGATGTGACATTCCCAAGCAGTTCCAGAACAAAGCATGGCTGCATTTCCCAAAGAGATTGGGAGAGTGACAGAGCACACTAGGACTGTTTATGCACTGGAGGTTTCATGCCGGGCTACAGGCTAGAGTTTTAGTTGCAGCAGGTTGCCCCACCTCTTCTTGCACCTACATGGGGGAGCATTTGGCCTGGTGCACCTCATCCACCCCCGATCTGTGCTCATGGCAGCGAGGAAATGGCATCGGGTGGCGGCAGGTAGGCCAGCTGGAAGGTGGGCGGTTAGTCAGTCCAGCGGGAAGGGACCAATTACGAGCCGTGCTGCGTGTGGCTCACAATTGGTTCCTTGCTGCCGGACTGACACTCAGAGGGCCCCAATCAGCAGGCAAAAAGCGAGTGTCAGTCCGGGGGAAGGGGCCTATGGGCACCCTTCTTCATCACGGACAGAGCCCACCCTTGGGGCCCTTAACCAATTATTTAATCCGCTCCGCTAGGAGTGGGTTAAAGATGCCCTATATTACCCTCCTGCTTATTGGCGACCCCTTTCCCTTTAGTTTCTTGATAATAATGTGCTGAAATGGGCCTGAATGCAAGAAGATTCGTACATGGATCTTCCGGCAGCCATTCTTTTAATTGTTAAATATCAGGGATTTTATGCACACCATAAATTTAACATCATCCTTAGCCTCTGCATACGCTATATTCCGGGGACTCAGCATGAATTCACTAGCCTCCTGCGTCTGGCCAGCAAACTGCTCATTATATCTGCCATTTTAAAGTGTGAGTTGGTGAATCCCAAAAATTAGATTCACCAACCTAAAAAGCATTATCTCCTAGTGTGGCGGTCGTCAACCCCCAGTCCGCAGTCTGGTACCAGGCCGCAAAGGCCTCGGTAACGGACTGCAGGCAGCCACATCTGCCTCTCCCCCCCTGCAGCGAGAAGCTCACCAGGCTGCGAGAGATGCGGCCCGGCTAGCTTCTTGCTGCGAGGGGGGGGGAAGAGGCAGGTACGGCCGCCGGCATCCTGGCGGACACAAATGCACATGCGCGTAGCTGCCACCCATGTGCGTTTTCACCACCAGGGGGCGCTAACACTCATGCGTGGCACCTGGGCCGCCGGCTCTTCCCCACCCCCGGTGCCAGTCCTCAACCATAAAAAGGTTGGGGACCGCTGTTCTAGTGGACAACCAGCAGGCCACCAGCCAAAGCATTATCAGCCTCACCTATCTCACAGGATGTCTGTTGCGGGGAGAAGGGGAGGCGAATGTAAACTGATTTGGGACGTATTGGGTAGTGAAAAGCAGAGTATAAAAACAGCATGTTGTTGTTGTTGTTATTATTATTATTATTATTTCAAAATAAACTTTAGGGGCAGGAGCTGGATTGTGATCATGATAAAGAGCAATTCAGTCCTTTCTAGATTTGCTCTGTGGCCCACAGGTTCTGTGCATATTTGTTGATGCACATTTCTGGAACAAACAATAAACTAAGGGAGTGCTTTAAATCATAAAAATAGCACAGAGAACAAGCTTAACCCTCCTTTCTGCAGCACCATAATCCTGATGCATTTTGGGCAGTTGCACACCTGCTTTTAACTAAGACACACTCCCAGGGGAATCCCTGAATCCTCCCTAGTTTGAACTTCATTGAAACATCCCTGTTCTGATACTACTCTTTGTGGTCTCATGCCAGGTTATGGACCAATCCCAAGCCTGTTTGTAGTGCATTGCCTGTCAGGCTGACAGGCCAAGGTGGCATAGCTGCAGGCAAGATTCTGTTTTGACTCTGTCTTTTTTCATTCTCTCACTTTCCTTGTTGCACACCTGCTGTGGGCTGGGTTTTATTTATTTACACTCTTTGAGTTTTGAACTGGATCATTGTTCATATACCATACATGGGGCTGCCAAAAGGCCTGGAGGAAAAAAATGTCTTATTTCATTATGATTTATCGTATGGCAGTTAAACACAGGGAGCATGTAATAATATAAAATATATAACCAAACTGATATAACGCTTATGCAGACCAAATGAGCAACCCCCCTAAACACTATTTTCAGTCCACTCAGTTGCAGCTGGGGAGAATTTGAAGAGCTCTATCACATCTCACTGGAAAGTATGATGCTCACTCAGGAGGTGGTGAGTTCTCCTTCTTTGTAAGAAGTTTTGAAGTGTAGGCTAGATAGTCATCTCACAGAAATGTTGATTTTATGAACTTAGGCAGATTGTGAGCAGGTGGGCAGGAAGGGATGTGCCAGTGTTTGTCTATTGTGGCCCTTCCTTGCATTCCCAGGGAATTGCTAATTCCTGCTGTGAGTAGATGAATTTCCTCCAGGCTAGGCTGGATTCTGAAGATTTTTGGTGGAGGGATCACTTGGGCATGGAATTGGAGTCATAATGGGTGGACAGGTGGTTGTAAGTTCCTGCATTGTGCAGGGGGTGGACTAGATGACCCTAGAGGTCATTTCCAACTATGTGATTCAATGATTCTATTCCCATGGCAGAAGGAAAATAGTTTGGAAGGTTGTACCACAATTGTATTCGAGTCCTGGTATTTTGCCCCATTAAACAACAGGTCTGCGCAACTTCCAAACTTATTCATATTCTATTAGCTATCTTCCATACTTTATGTGGCAAATCAAATCCTGTGGGCCCTTCATTGTTTTTTATCAGTTTATGGATATTGGATAGAACTGATTGTGTCCATGCTTGCGACCATTGATTTCCAGGATTTGTGCAGACTAATTACTGGTTGCTGGGACTTTAATGTACATGTCAGCCATGTCTTTGTGGACAGGCAATAATTTCTGCATTGACTTGCATAGTTGAGAGGTTTGGGCTAAAAGAAGACTCATTCAAACTTAGGTTGGCATAACATAATGCCACAACTATATTAACTGATTTTTGCCAGGAGTGTTGGCATGGCAGGGTTTTCAGAAACCCCCAAAGCAGTCAGCCAACTCCTGTTACCCCCTTTAGCAATGGCAGCTCCCCAGGACCTGCTTTGGTTCCCAGTCAGAAATATGGGTCCTCTTGCTGCAATAGTCCCTGTCCAGGGAATTGTCCATCCAGGATGCCAGGAAAGGTGCAGACCTCCTCTGGTGCCATCCCAGACCACACAGCCTCTGTGAAAGCCCATGACTTCCCCATCCAGGCTGGCACCTGCTCACAGTTCAGCTGCCTCCTTAAGCAGGCAAATTCCCCTGGAAGACCAATTCCCCTCAACAGGCTCCAACCCCTGCCACCCTTCAAGTTGTGACAAATTTTTGCAAAACAGTTACAAATGTAATGCAACAACCTGAACTTAACTATGGCCTATAATAAACCAACCTCACTAAACATAACTCTGAAGGGTGGGAGGTCGGGAAGCTCCTCCAGTGGCCGAGCAAAGCATGCAGTGCCTTAAGAAGGCAACCGCACCCTGCACCCAACCAATCCCAGGGCACCACACTACCCTGGCAATTCACCATGCGTGCATCCTGGGTCCCCCCCCTTTGTATTCTCCCACCTGCCCCCCCAGCCACGTCAATGGTGGCCCTGGGTAAGTCCAAGACACTATTTAGGAGATACCATGTTTCAGCCTTGCTTTGGATTTCCTTTGGATGGTGTGAATCACCTCTAGCCTTTCTGCATTTGAGCTTTATTCCCCTTATTTCCGAAGCTGAAATTCGTGACATTCTTTCCACACTAAGTACAATGGAGGCAGCCTTCCATCATGCTTTGCTTCCTTCACCTTTTCCAAAACTTTGTTTTTTTTTTGCAAAATGGTGCCTGCTTGCACTTTTGTTTTTATTGCACCCCTTAATCCCACCATTCTGTGCCAATGATTGCCTCCCCTCAAAGTGTCCTAAATGCATGTTTGTTTTTAAAAAACTGAGTTATAACATTATAACAGCATAACACTGCTGTGCAAGACTGCTTAAAAAAATTAGAAACAACATTGTAACATGATCATCCCTTTAAAAAAAAATAAGGTAAATTTTTTTGAATGGAGGGAGAGGGAGGGAGGGAGGATCTTTAAACAGCCCCGTGGCGCGGAGCGCCACGGACTGTATAAAGGAGTAAGGGAACTGTGGGAGGAGTTAGGGCGGGCCCTGTCCAGGATAAAAACTTGGAGGGGCCAATCAGGAGTCGCGAAGGAGTCGCGAAGAAGTCGTGTCCATCCCGGCCCAAGCAGGCAATGCGCGGCTCCCCATTCCCTGCTTCACCCGCACAGACAGCCATGGGTGAGTGGTGGGCCGCGCCACCTTCTCCCGGGCGGCGGAGCGGCCTCACTGCATCGTAGACGCAGCAAGGCCGGTCCGCCGCCCGGGAGACGGCTCGAGAGAGCCTTGGGGGGCGGGGGGGCCTGGAAGCCTTCTTGCGACGGAGCAACGAAAATGGCCGCCGACGGAACCGCCAGCCAGCCGAGGATGCCCCGCCACCGCCGCACACCGCCGCACGCCCTTAAAGACGGCTCCGGTAAATTTCGCTCCCTTCCTACCTCCTGCCCTGTCCTTCCCATTCTAGCACCCATTTTATTTGGGTTACAATGGGCTCTTTTCCTAGTCACAACAATAAAAGGGGCATTCCCAAACAATTCAAAATGGTGGGTGCAGGGAAAAACCCAATTGCATGCATTTCTTCCTAAGGCAGCCTCGAATTAGACCTCATTAGTTCCTGATTTAAAAAAACAAAAACTGGTTTTCTGGGAGTTCCTTTGCTGAAGGGCATGTGAGGGGACAATTCAGATATGGGGCAAAAGAGGCAAATTTCAGTATGGAAAGGGACAAAAAGCTTGACCACTTAAAAATACAATTCTGAATTATATCCTTAGTGTGGAAATTGTTTTCAGTTATCTTAGTTATTTTAGGAGTGGGAATATACAAGTTCTGTAGTGCGCATGAATTAACAGCATAAGAAGAATGTCTTACAGAGGGCATCAGAGGAGTTATGAAGTTATCATATTTAGATTAGGAACTTCCTGGTATTTTTCAAGTAATCTCCTGTGTCCTAAATAAAATCAGAGTCCAGTAGCACCTTTAAGACCAACAAAGATTTATTCAAGGCGTGAGCTTTCGAGTGCAAGCACCCTACGTCAGACTTTGATTCTATTGTGCTACATCAGAACAACACGGCTACTCATTTGAATCTCTCCTGTGTCCTGATGGACTCCACTGGAGGCTCCTTTGAGAACACGTCTTCCCTGCTTGCCTCCAGAACAACTGTTAGTCCTTAGACTATTAGTGTTCTCTCATCTTTACAAAGCTGTTCCTCTTCATAACAGAGCTATTTATTCTTTAAGCTGCTGGTGCTGGTGCATCACTACTCCTTTGCATATTTAAACTCTGCCAACAATAAGGTGAGTCTTAACTTTTGGTGTCCATGCAGCTCAGTTTAGCCAGAAATAAAATACAAAAAAAGGAGTTCCCCCTCTACCAGAATTTCTAAGCCTAACACAAATTCTCTAATTTATTTAGGCTACTGGTAAAGCTGACTCAAATAAAAGCCAATCCCCCCCCCCGGCTTTTATTTGGCATTTTCAGCTATACCACTGAAATGGCTGTTTGCCATTTAAACCTAGCACCTTAAGGGGTCTGACCATCAGCTGTTCACTTTAAGTGGCTGGCAGTCATTTAAACTCTCCATTTCACTCCCCCCTCCCCCTTGCCAAGGGAGGGAAGTGAAAGGGAGTAAGGGATCTGTGAATTGGCTTGCAGTCAAGACAACTTCTGCTTCAAATCACCCAGGAACAGAAGCTTCCAAAGAGCAGGGTCTGAATGGGGAGGAGACATGTCTCCCATCTTACTCAGATCCCAGAGACTATTTTTCTTCCTGAGTGCTTCAAAGTCAAGAGACGTTTGGAGGTGGTTTGCCTGCCCCCAATTCATAACCCTGATATTTCTTGGAGGTCATCCTTCCAAGGGCTGATCCCACTTAGTTTCCAAGATCTGATGGGATTGAACTTGCCTGCACTATCTAGGTCAGGGACTCTTTGGTGATTCAAGAGAATCTGCTATTTGAAGAATAACACAGTAATTTAGGAGAAGTCACAAGGAATATTGGATTTACCCATCTCATGTAAACTGATCAAAACTCCTACATTAAATACATGTAAGGCTAATGAAGTACATGATAAAACTGTAAAAACTCTCATATCAGGGAACTAAAAGAAACTTTTTTCCATCACTGAAAGAGCTTCCTGTTTAAATTGTATGTTTAGAGATTTCAGAAATGCTGTGTACCCACCAGATTTTGCTTTTGTAAAAGATCTTTAATTCAAAGCAGCCAATCCTTATCTTCTTCCATGAGATGATCTCAAATGAAACAGAACAGTTTTCATGGAAGAGATTATAGATTTATTTATAAGTCATAACAGCTAAATAAAATAAAGATATGCATGACTAAAGCTTCATTTTGGGTTAAAAAAATATTCCCAAAGGCAGATTAAGGAAAACAGAATAACTGTTTAGCTGGAACTCTGCGGCATTATGTTTTCTTTATACCTCACAAATTTGCATTGCAATTGTTAATACTTTGACAGTGGTTGCCTACCAAAATGAAGGGCAAAAGTTCCACAAGTATATATTTAGGGTGAAACAAACACAGCAGAAGGGGCCTGCCTTGTATCCATAGGAAGGAGATTTTTCTGTTCAAAGAGGCTTCATTACAAAGGATGTCCATGGTATTTTTTCTTTCTCCTGAAGGGGCAACCAGTACTGGGCAAGCAAGAGAATAAACTTTTGTTCAAGGATATCACTGCTGACAGCAATGCTAAGTTTCTGAAACTGCCACCAAGCTACAGTTCCAGGCAGGCCATACTGAGGAATGGCAGCCTCCAAATGGGGCTTGGAGATTCCCTGGAATTATAGCTCATCTCCAGACTACAGTGAGCAGTTCCCCTGGAGGAAATGGCTGCTTAGAAGGGTGGACTCTATGGCATTGTCCCCCACTGGTCCCTGTCCTCCCCAGCCTCTATCCACAGAACTCCAGGATTTTCCCAACCTGGGTCCGGTAATCCTGCAAACCCCCCTCCCCCATTCCCTGCTGGGGGCCAGTCAGGAACCTGACATCCCTAGCCATTCTTTTGCCTTTTCTTGAATATGGCTTAGGTGTAAACTGCAACTTTCTTCAACAGCAACATGTTAAAAGTAAAGGTAAAGGTATCCCCTGTGCAAGCATCGGGTCATGTCTGACCCTTGGGGTGACGCCCTCTAGTGTTTTCATGGCAGACTCAATATGAGATGGTTTGCCAGTGCCTTCCCCAGTCATTACCGTTTACCCCCCAGCAAGCTGGGCACTCAGTTTACCGACCTCGGACCTTGAGCCAGCTGCTGGGATCGAACTCCCAGATTCATGGACAGAGCTTCAGACTGCATGTTTGCTGCCTTACCACTCTGCGCCACAAGAGGCTCTTAGCAACATGTTAGGCACCAGCAAACTCCGCCACAGGTTGACAAAGTATAGTGGAGAGCAACTCACTGTACAATTTCAGTGATTTTCCTCAAGTGATCACAAAGCCTAGAAAAAATGAGAGAGAGAATGATAAATGGATTTCATTGATATAGGAGAAATGTCTAAAATTGTATAGGGAGCTACTTCATATAAATTGATTTTCATGTTTTAGCAGCATGGCACACCACACTTCCTATATGCGTATGGCTGGGTATGTGCCTTCTCTGTATCTGTATTGAAACTCTTATAAAATCACTGTGGCACCTTGCTAATTTCATCACTCTGTGTATTTTGAATCACCTCAATAGTGCTTTTGAACATCACAAAAGAAAGATGTCTTTTTTTTCCAAAGAGAGGCCTGAAGATTAATATACGTTGTAGACCATAGTGCCTGTTAAAGAGACTGTTATGGGCCTTTGTGCAAATGCCTTTTTACACGGCTTTCGAAATACCGATCATGTAAATATGTACCGAGGGTCTTTTTAAAAGGCAGATTGTTGACCTGACAGTTTGTAAAGGGTCCTCTGAAACCATTATGGAGTACAATGTCATGTGAATACTTATGTAGGTGGTTTTAAAAATCTGTATTAGTCATCTCAGGAAAAAAATAGAAAAGTGTGCAGTGCAGTGACTTTGCTTTGGAAACTAATCTTACCCTCTTTTGCTTGTCTTATGTAGAGCAAAATCTCTTCTGCTTCAGTGATTTTCTATATAATAGAAATGTTTGAAGACCTGCCTGCATCCTAGCAAAGTAAGCAGGCCATCTGATTGATAGTGCAGCTCTTTCCACAGCAGGGGAAGAAAAAATCTAACACTGAGATCACAAGCATGTCTGCAGCCAAATATTAACCATGGTTACTTGAAAGTAAAGTCTTACTGATTTCAAAGGGACATATATAAAAGTGACTTTGCAAGGAGCAGACGCCAGTGTCTGAACAGAGGGGTAGCATTGACAACTTCAGCCTTGGGTGCTATTGTGCCAGCCCCTTTATTGAAAGGAAGCACCAGAGGCTACTGGCAGGGCTGGAAGAATTCCAGCCAATTGGGAGGCTATTTTGGAGCAAGTGCTGTGGCTTGTATGGTTTAAGGACATACAGACGGAGGGAGAGAGAAGCAGATAGCGTATGAGTTTTCATAAAGATGGTGTTATATAGGTGGGCCAAGACACTTGCTTGAACAACATGCAAATGAGGAATCATAGCTGCATTCAGACTCTGGGTATGGACCAATAGTACAGCTCCATTAAGGGCCAGTCAGGTTACTTGATGAGCTACCTGAATTGTATGTAGTTTGCTGTTCGGTGTTCTGGGTGAAGATGGTGTTCAATAAAGAGCTGTTGGATTTGAAGAAACTGCACCTGTGTCTTACCGAACCCACAGACTTAACAGAGAATAGAGAATATAGGAGAATGAGCTCATGAGTGTGGGGGCATTACCTGGATGAATAAACACATGAGGCTGCCTTATTCCATCTGACCATTGGTCCATCAAGTTCAGTACTGTCTACTCAAACTGGGAGTGGCTCTCCAGTGTGGTAGGCAGAGGTCTGTGACATCATTTACTATTTGACACATTCAACTCGAGAGGCTAGGGACTGAACTGGGACTTTCTGCATGCCAAGTGGATGCTCTATCACTGAGACACAAATGTGGGGTTTGCATCATACATTCAGCTAGACATGTCAAAATCAGAGTCCAGTGGCACCTTTAAGATCAACAAAGATTTATTCAATGTGTGAGCTTTCGAGTGCAAGCACTCTTCCTCAGACTGTGGTCAATTTATAGTCTGAGGAAGAGTACTTGCACTTGAAAGCTCACGCTTTGAATAAATCTTTGTTGGTCTTAGAGGTGCCACTGGAGTCTGATTTTGTTTTGTTCTGCTGCTTCAGACCAACACGGCTACCCACTTGAATCAGCTAGACATGTGTTGAATATAACATGAGAATTGCTGAGTACACATATTTAAAAATAAGTGTGCAATGTCACAGACTGTATGTGCATTCACAGTAACATGTGAGCAGGGCTAGGCTAGTCTGCAAACCTAGAAGATCCCCAGCTACCACCTGAATGTTGGTATAATACTGGCCATGTTTGGGGTGCTGTGGCACCCATCTGACATACCAAGGAACGAGAAGGAAATAGAAATATGCACAAAAGGCAAAAACAAAACAAAACATGCGAAATGAGGCCCAATCACTAAACATAATAACGCTCAAGTCGATAACTCACTCCCTATTTGATTGGGAGTGTGTCACCAATATGGAGATAGCACTCTGCCAATGAGGGCCAATCAATTCAAATTGCACTCTGCCAATGAGGGCCAATCAATTATCTCTCTATTGGTGGCATACTCCCTGGAAGGACCAATCAAATGGCAATTGAGTTGTCAAGTTTAGCTTTATTATGTTTAGTGATGGTTGCTACTTACTATTGGTAAATATGGGGGAGCAGTGGCCTGAGTGAATTTCATTTTGTTGGATGTTAATTTACTGCTCACATTTTACCTATAAGTATGGACTGGTAACTCTCATTTCCTTGTATCTGAGAAAGTGTGCATGCACCCAATGGCTTATACCTTGAATAAATTTTCTGGTCTTAAAGGTGCCACTGGACTTGAACTTTATTCTGTGTGAAAGCATGTGGGGAATTTTTTGCATGTGCAGTATGATTGTTTGATCACTGAGGAGGCACAGCCCATGGGCTGCTTTTGGTGATTGGAGAGCTAAGAAAAGCTGTTTTTTTATACTCCACTTTTCCCTACCCAAAGGAGTCCCAAAGCAGTTTACAAACACATTTCTCTTCTTCTCCCTGCAACAGATACCCTGTGAGATAGGTGAGGCTGAGAAAGCTCTAACAGAACTGCTCTGTGAGAACAGTCCTAAGAGAACTGTCACTGTCCCACAATAACCCATCCGGCTTAATGTGGAGGAATATGGAATCAAACCGAGATTTCTAGATAAGAGTCTGCTCCTCTTAACTATTACACAACTCTGGCTCTCAGAGAGAATCAGGCTGTGTCTAAGCATCTCGGGATACTCATTCAGAGCTTGAGTACATCAGAATACATCTGACAGCCTACTATAGTCCTTGTTTAAACTGCTACATTTTATCTTTACCTTAAATTTTATTCCCTAACCTTTCCAGTTTATAGTTTCTGCAAAATAAAACTTTTAAAAATCTTAATGAAAACTCACAATTGCTGCATCAAGTACCGGAACGGCAGCAGTGGGTTAAACAGTCAAAAGTTTAAAAAACAATAAGCCTAAAAAGGCTTGAGTATTCCACCAAGGAATAGTATATCCTGAATGGTGACCCTGGAATGTAAAGGGGTCTTCATAAGGATGCCAGTCTGCGGTGGCTGGAGAGTTTCCAGAAATATGACTGGTGTCCAGGTGGCATAGATCAGTTCTCCTGGAGAAAATGGCTGCTTTGGACGATAGATTCTGTCACATTCTACTCCACTGAGGTCCCTCCCTGTCCCAAATCCAAACTTCACCCTTAATATCTCCAGGAAGGTCCCAAATGAGAGCTGGCAACTCTAGGGCTTCAGGATAAATAAACACACTGAACTGCTGGTAACGTGGCTCAAAAAGGAGAGAATGGGGACAAGCACTAGGGGCCTTTTCGCACAGGGATCTTTGTTGCAAATTGTTTGCGGAATGAAAAATCGCCATTTAAAATAGTGGAATTCGTCGTTATGCATACCTGCCTTTGTAGTGGAATCAGTTGCGTTTTTTAGCGTTTCCCACAGGCTTCCGGTCTCGGCAGAAATCGCTAGAAAGGAAGCGCTATTGCCAAGCTCGTCCCGCCCCTGGCCGTCAAGCAGCCAATGGGCAGCCGTTAGCATGCTCCCAAACAGCCCCTTTCCCTTTAAGAAAGGTTTTTTTTTTAAAAAAAACAACCCATAGCAACGAATCTAGGTAGATTCGTTGCTACGGAGAGACCCATCCAGCTGCCTAATGTGAGCTGTCGCTTGATTGTATGATCGTTTGCACTCTGCCTCGAGTGATAAAAAAAAAATCCCCCCCCCCCTCTCACAGGCCCGATTTTCGGCTGAATTTATTTGTAAAAAATAAAGGGACTTTATTTCAGCAAACGGGCTTTTCAGTGGTTTGTGCTTAGTGACTAAAGGTGAAGGACTGAAGCCAGGGAAGCCTCTAAACAGAAAGAGGCTCGCCGGTGTGTTTATCCCCGCTCGCTCGGAGAAAAAAAAATGGCGATCGCTTCGCCGGAAGTTTGGAGGAGAGAGCCAGGGGGAGGGACTTTGAAGAACCAGCAACAATGGTAACGCACAGGTCTTTAGCGCTACTGTTTCAGATTGGTTGCAGGAGTGTATCGCTATCCGGAGGGTGAATCCACTTTTCTGGATTCCCCTGAAAGCGCCACAACGAAGCGCTTTTTGCTGATTGGTTTCAGGATTGTTGCAGATTGTCTACGACGTCGTGGGTTATGGCAAATTAGTAGCGTTTCCAAATAGCAACCATTGTGCTACTTTGAAGCCGTGCGAAATGGCCCTAGGGGTTGATAGTATCTAGTACCCATGAGGGACAAGCTCTATGGTGGCAGGTGGTGATCTATTGGAGTAGGAATCTTCTGAACTTGACTCATTTACTTTCTTGCCCCATCTACTTCAGAGGGTGGCCAGGAGAATAAAATGGAGGAGAGAGGACTGTGCACATGGCCACTTTCCTTGGTGAACATGATGTTTTCCATTATGCTATGAGTGGTTGTGTGTGTGTGTGTTTTAAAAAGTACAGGAAATGTCATTGTGGTCAGTTTAGAAAGAAAGGTTTCATTAAGTTGATGTCCTGCTGTTCCCCTCCCTCATGACACTAAATCCAACAGGTACAGTCTCTCAAGAGATAGGGGATCTATCTGTACCTGTTGAATGCTTTCTGCCATGCAATTATTAAAAACAACAATTACTAGTTAATTAGCAGAAAAGTGAACATAGATCTTACAGAAGTTTCTCCTCTTTTTTCTCTCTGCTCCACTACTCCTTGAAGGACAGGCTGGGAAACTATTGGAACAGATGTAAAAAGGGCTGCAGATTGTAAGAAGTTAATAGACTTGGGATAAGAATATGTTTCATACATCCCATAGTCTGGTGGTAAAAGCACTAGTTGCTTCTCAGTACTTTTCAAGATGTTCTAGGGGGGGGGGACTCTCTTAATTTCTGTTGATGTCATTTGCCCAATTTGTAGAACTGTAGTGTGCTTGAATGAAGTTAAATTTTAATGTTCAATTCTTCTGAGTCTATGAATCCTGTTGGCTTTGTTTCTAACATGGGTCAAATTAGAGAACTGGCATCTTTTGTTGCTGGCTTGATTTCTTAATTTTACTCTCGTACTGAGCAAAACAGAAATGTTTTCAGAATTGATGAGAGTGGGGAAGAACACAATAAAACAGCAATAAAAGCCTGCTTTTGTTCTATGTAACTTATTTGCACAGCAAGGGGATTGGATGAAAGAACTGCAAATGATTTCAGCATGCCTCATCATTTGTTGCCAAATGTTTTTGAGTTCCCACGCACAGAATTACACATGCAGCCTTTCCTCAGTTCCAAAAAGTATATTGTAGTGGTTACAGCAGAAAGAGTCTGGGTTTCAGATTTTTCTTTGTGTATGTGTGTGTGTGTGTTTTAATTGACACATGAATACATGATGCAGAGGTCCACATTCCTCTCTACTGAACATTAGATCATATGCTTGTTCTCTCTTGGTTGCAGCAGGTCTGCCGGGTAGAACAGCCAGGCCTCACTTGGATTGGAAGGTCTGAAGAGTTATAAACCAGAGAGAAGTGTGTGGGGAGGGGAGGGGGAGGAGAAGTCTCTCAAAGTAGCCATTAACCCCTTGAGAGTGATGAGGGAAAACAG
The DNA here is from genome assembly GCF_049243985.1 of Paroedura picta. Taxonomy (NCBI): domain Eukaryota; kingdom Metazoa; phylum Chordata; class Lepidosauria; order Squamata; family Gekkonidae; genus Paroedura; species Paroedura picta. The sequence continues at coordinate 63,620,457 of NC_135376.1, read as the reverse complement.
GGAGCCAGTTTGTGCAGAGATATAAGTGACTGTGAAATCCTGTTTTATTCCATTTGAAATAAGTCTGTCAGTTCTTCAAGGAAGTGTTGTTAGTTCTGAGAACATACTTCCCTTTCTAGAGGGCTGCACACAAATTTCAGTTCCAGTACAGGATGAGGAATGCCTAATCACACCAAAGGAAATGGCATTTGCTTTGTAAACAATACTGTCTCTTAGGAGGCACAGCAATGTTAGGGTGGTTTCACAAATGGCACTAAAAGTGCTTGTCGTTTGTCATTTCTGTTTAGCAGGTTTCTAGTGGAATTCACATACAGAGGAACACTTGGTTACTGAAACGTGAAATATTTATATATTTTGTGGTGGGTATGCGCATATGTCCCTGCTCCCAGAAGGACGTCACAGGTTTTCCCATTTTACCCGCAGCAATCTTTTAAAGTAGGCCGAGAAATCCTACCAGTTTGGTGTAGTGGTTTGGAGTGCAGGCTTCTAATCTGGCATTCCAGGTTCGATTCTGCACTCCCCCACATGCAGCCAGATGGGTGACCTTGGCTCGTCACGGCACTGATAAAACTGTTATGACCGAGCAGTAATATCAGGGCTCTCTCAGCCTCACCTACCTCACAGGGTGTCTGTTGTGGGGAGAGTAAAGAGAAGGCGACTGTAACCCACTTTGAGCCTCCTTTGGGTAGAGAAAAGCAGCATATAAGAACCAACTCTTCTTCTTCTACTCTTCTACCTGGCCATGGCACCCAGAGGGCTTTGTGTCTTAACAACAATTCGAACACAGATCTCCCTGGCATAAATCCAGCACTTTAACTACTCTGTACTTTATTTACTCTGCTTCCTTGCAGAACTTTATCCAGCACTTTATCTAATCCACTACACTGACTTATGTGTTCTTAATGTGCATATCTGAAGTGTATTGGTGCTGAGAGTTTTTAATCAATAAATAAATTAAAGATAAATTTGAAATAAATAAATAATAAAAATCCATTTGTCTGTCTATAAAATAAGCTGCATACAATCAAACAAGCAATATATTTGTAATGGCATATTTGGCCAGTATACCATTGGCTTTAGTGTGGTTTAAGCTGGCTGCCGTCACACCACAATTCAGCCTTTATAAGCCAAAGTTAAGCACCTTTACATTTGAATTAGGGACTTAAATGCTTAGAATGGTTCTAACATGTACAAGATAAATGCAGATGCCTGCTAATAATAAAGGAATTGAACCATAATGCTATCTGTCCTCCGTATAAATTCTACTTAAAAACAACAACAACAGCAATAGTGTACCTCTTTCTGGCATAGTCAATCAGACAAGAGAGATGTTTATGTTGAAACAAGATAAGAAGCTAGCAATTTTGCCAGTTTAAAGGAAATGGCAACTGTAGATCACGTTTGGAGTTTCCACGTACATCCCAGGGCATGCATCCCTTTTTCACTTATTGCTTGATTATGGAAATCTGAAATATGCTTTATGCCGCAAAAAAACATTCACATACATTTGAATTTCATTGCAAAGACTGAGGGAAAGCAATGGAGCAATATTGCTGTCACGTCATTTTGATGTTGTGAAAATGTAGTTACAGAAACCATATGTTGTTTAATTTCAATTAAAGATCCATTGATGAGCCCTCAGAGGCTGCAAGCCTTTCTTCAAGTAAGCATTTCTTACTCATACGAGTAACAGAAATAAAATTATTCATGATGGCAGTAGTAAAGTATGTCAAAATGACTCATAACTGCATGACATTATACATTGCTATTAAAAATGAGAGAGTGCAGTTTTGTCTGTGAAAGAAGGTACAATATGCTGTTAGATTCTACCAGTGTTCTGTAATCGGTGCCTATCCTAAAAGCTCCCTATGAAAGAAACAGCTGATATTAGTTTATATATAAGCATGTTTTGTAAAATGGTGGTTCAGATATACCAGTGGAAACATGCAACGCCCACCAAAGCCTGAATTCATAAGTAATTGAACACTCAATTTAGTAGTTGTGCATTGATTATTTTGCTTACATTCCATTATTGAGCATGTAGAATTTTGACTAAAAGAGAAAGAATGGTTGTGTGGTGCATGCTAAAAAGAAACCCTATTCTAGCTGAGAACTGCAGATAGCTCATTCCCCTGTGATTCAGCCCACAGCTAAAACCAGCCCTCTCTGCCCCAACATTTAAAAGTTTGGGCAGGTGGGGATCAGAGACAGGCCTTTTTTTTAGTGTGGCACTTTACCTGTGGAATATCATTCCCCTTGAGACTTGCTTGGTGATTACCAAAACATTTTTCTTTTTACCCAGGCTTTTAATTAATGGCTCACCATTTAATATCATCTTTATTGTCTGCTTTTAGCCAGAGAACAGTGTCAGACTCATTTTAAGCTGTGGAGTATTTTGCATTTTTAAGCTATGACAGAGTTTTGATCCAAACGATACTGACTAGTACCAGTGTCAGTGTGGGAGTGGTGTGCTCATCATGGTTGTAATCTGAAGGAATATCAAAACCCCAGTCACTGTTTAACCAGAGACCCAGGCTGGGTCACTGAAATGAACATGTACATGAGTTTAAATTAAAGTTTATATAAAATTGTTTCTAAATCCCCTGAATAGCTGTTGTTTATACACAACCAATTTAAAAAGTGACACCCTAAAGGTAAAGCAATAGCAATATTGTTGGGACTTTTGAGATTTTGTCTTGAGAACCTCCAGATAAATAGAGCTACAGAGTAAAAGAGTGTTTTTTTTAATATGCAGTTATATGGATGAAGCACAGATCTAGACTAAGGTGCCCATATATCCCGATTATAGTGGGACAATCTCTATTTTAGATTATTTGTCCCGTGTCCCATTGTGTGTACAAAAAGTCCCGCCATAATTGCACGTGCTGGGAGAGCGGCGGAGGAGAAGGTGGAACAGGCAACTAAGAATAACCATTAGGCATTGCTAGTGAGCACACAGCTACAGCTCAACTGCTTAAACAGTTAACAACAGCCCTTTAAGGCTGACTTTACCAAATTACTTGGTGATTGCAATTCCAACAAATATAAACTGGAAAAAGAGCACCTTTCTATAGTCGAACCTTGACCTTGAGCAATACTCATCTCAAAGGAAGGGAATTGAGTACAATTCTCTATATCTATTGTGTCCTTTTTAGTTCTGGTATTTCTTGATGACTAGCAAAATGAGGGAGGAAAGTAAACCCAGGCTGATATATTGAGTTCCATGACCCAAGTAGACCATAAGTAAAAAATTCAACCTCTGGTTACTCAAGTCACCCATATTTTCTTTTGTGTAGGCTGCTGAATTTTAAAAAAAATGAAAAGTAGGCCAATACACGTATAGGCAATCATTTGAGAGAAATGATCTTTGTCTTTTTTTTGGCCTAAACCTCACTTTTTTTTTGCTTTGCATAATATGGAGTTTAGAAAGAAGAAGCCTAAAATAAAAACAGGTATTAGGGAGAATGCCTGGGATAAAATTATCTCATTGATGTGGATAACAGAAGCCCAGTATATATTCCAGCAGTTATGAATGGATGAATAAAGAAAATCAGGCAAAGAATATATCGAATCCCCTTTTTAAAAAAATGTGCAGCTAAGATTCGCTGCAGCCACTTTTGACCCTGGGGTTTGGGACCTCCATAAGAGGGGATATGTAAAAAATCATGGCTGGCCCGGTGGGGAGGCTAAGGGTTCATTTGCCAGGTGGCCTGGGGGCAGCTAGCTGAGGTGGTACCTTTGGCTCACTCACATAGGTTGCTTTCCTTAAATCCAGTAGGCAAAGGGAACTGCTCTCTCTGCTGGGAATGCTGTGGATCCCCAGGATACCTATGGACTCTGGAGGCTTTCATGTACTCCGCTGACTGATAGTGGAGTACATAATAATTAATTATTATGAAAGTTCCATGCAGGATCTGGAGCAAGGAAGTGAATTGGAGGGAATGACTTCCACAGCGAGGTGGCTTGCTCCCCCAATTTCTGCACTCCCTAACACATTGCTCTGCCATTTCCCGCCCTCATTAACTTGCATTTCACAGTGCTCACCACTTCCTTCACCCACACAACCTTACAAATTAACTTCCTTTTAATTTTCTCATTTGTTTTCCTTTATTAGAATAATAAACATCTTCCCCCTCCTTTTTTTTTTTTTGAGCACAGTTCCAAGTGTGAGGCAGAAACGTTATTCCAGGTGGCAATTGGAGATGAAGTGTGTGTGTGTGTGGGGGGGGGGGAGGCAAGTGGAAGGCAGCCCAGGCATTTATATTGGAAGCATGCTTTCACCAATGTCCTTGGAAGACACTGTGGCAGTGGGATCACTGGACTGAGTTGTCTCTCTCTGTTTTGATGAAGGAAGAAAAGTAGGGGAGGGAGGAGGGCAGCCCATGCTTTTTGACATTTTGATATTGTAATAATGCATTAATGCTAACATGCATGTGCAAAAGAAAAAAATTAAATGGCAAAGAGCACAATGGGAGGCTGCCCCCATTTCAAAGCAAATGTGGAAATCATGCTGTGGGTTGCATCCTTTAAAAAAAAAAGTTCTACTGAGGAACAACTTGTGCAGATTTGAAGAATCCCTTGGGAAATTGACATGCTGTTAAAAAGATGTAGGTATGTGCTACGGAAATGGGCAAGGCCATGTAGCACAATTCTGGTTTTTGAAATGGCAAAACAATGGCAAAAGGAAAGAAGAAGAGAGACTGTCCAAGCTGTATTCATGTATTCCTACCAGCTGAGAAAAAACATCACAAAAGATGTTGCATCACAGGCGGGATCTGGAATATGCTACAATAAACTGGTAAGATTTTAAGATGCCACAATTTTCTTTGTAGAGTTGACAGTCTAGCTACATAGAATGCCTTTATGTGATTTTTTTAAAAATCCACTCCAGGGCAAGTAAGCCAGTTTAAATCTCAGAGTTTGATATAGACAAAGTAATAATATACATCAGTAAAACTTTGTTAAACATGGTGGTCATTATGCCACAATGGGAAAATATCTGTCCCACTACTGGAGCATTAAGTTATTTTACAGTATGTCTTAATTTGTACAGCACTCTTTTTTCATTGCATTTCCAAGATAATATTTGGCAATAGAACATTGCTGCCCTGGCTCCCATGCAGGATCACAAATCCAGAGTGGGTGAGGTGCACTGGAATAAATGCTCTTCCGTGCAGGAGCAGAAAGTGGTGGGGCAATGTGCCCCGGCTCAAACTCCAGCCTGTAGCCCAGCGCAAAGTCTCCAATGCAGAAACAGTCAGTGTACCTTTTCTGTCTCAGTGAGAGCAATTATATAAAAAGTGGAATATTTTCATGGATCTCCGCTTGTTTGAAACTCTTAAAACCGTTCTCTTTCTGTTCTATGCTTTGGTAATGATTTTTTTTACAAAAACTTTTTGAAATAAAAAGTAAATGAAACTAAGCTATCATTTTAAATAAGTACTTACCACCCTGAATTCAGTAGTACTTGCTTCTGATTAAATACGTGTTGCATTGTTCCTGTGAATGTAAGGCACATGTATTAACATTTATTAATTTAATTATTCATGCAATTCATGTAAAAAGACTATTTACTATATCAGCAAGTCAAAGATGTCCAATGGATAGGGTTTCTAAAAAGTCTTCCTATCAGAATACATGAAACATAATCTTATATTTGTTGCTTATATAGAAGCTAGACAATTATCTTAGAACTATGTCCAAATGGGTGTACCTACCAAAATGCTGTCAAGAAGGCCATGAGCTGTCCAGAGCCAGGGGAATGTGTGGCCCTGACATTTAGCCAAAATTGGGATCAATGCTTTAAGCCTCCAGGACCTTAACAAAATGAAATTGCTACAGTAGATAAGAAAGTTTGGATTGGCTAAATCAGTTCCCTAGGCAAGGCTCTCTAGTCCAAACAGCCAGAAAAAAGAATCCAAATGGCACAGAAGTGTTGAGTAGGGAAAAGACCCAAATTTCATTCCAGAGCAGATGGTAGCAGATCAACAGGCCACTCTTTTAGATAGTGAAAGGACAGCACATAGCTAGACCATGAGCATGTGGGAAGGACTGAGAAACTGGCACTTTGACATAATTTAGATGTGTAAGTGAAGCAAATTGGCACCATTCTTTTTTCATTCCAGTTGTTTTGGGAGAAGCACATGAACTCAACTCCAAGCCAAAATAAAACTAGATGTTGTAATACCAATAAGCTTTCATTTCTATTTAACTGTCAAGAAAAGGGAGAGCTTTTAATAAAAGCAAGGGGAAGGTCTGGGTGGCGGAAGAAGTTCTTTTTTTTACAACATTTTCATTACCTCTACTTGATGAGAGCTAATAAAAATTCTTAATTGAAAACAAGTACCTTAATGACAGTATCATAATCCAGAGTTATATTTCCTATTTATGTATAAAACACCTTGCTTTGAGGACAAATTCTATGAAATTATTCTGGAAGGATTGGCCTATGTATCTATGTATTTAATTTGTATACACACACAAATAAAGGGAAAATGTAAGCAAATAAAAAAATATACAATCTTTTTTCATTTGCTAATCCCTGTGAGATAATTTCATGGTTATTTTTGAAACTTCTATTATATGTCTCCTAGTTCTGTATTTGGTTTTCAACTATGGAGTCAATGTTCAAGCCAACTATTTGTGACTTGGTTAACACCCACAGCCATTTCCTGTTATGCCACATACTGTCTGTAGTGGACTGCTGTCTATTTTTCCAACACCCACTCAGCTTTCTTTATAGTTCAATTATACCATGAGACAGAGACAATGAATCATTGTGATTATTATAATACGAACAAACTTCTAGAAGCCTTAATCCTTTCAAGGGCCCTTGAAGTTGATTTGGTGCAGGCCTTTCCATAAAATATAGACTAGTGAAAAGCTGGTAAGATAAAACATCTAATTAAAAGCCTGAGTAAAGAGATGTGTTTTGGTCTGGAACCTAAAAGAAACTAGATACTAGATGAGCCAGAAGGACTCATTATGCACAGGGGGGGGGGGGATAGCGCACATTTGGGGTGGAATGGCGGCGACTAAAATCACCAATAACGCATGGAGCCGGCTGCAACTGGCCGCAGATTCGATGCATGCCGCCAAAAAAGCCGCGTTAGCAAAATGCGGAACAAAGTGCAGCTTCCGGGTGACCGGGGCGCAACCAGAAGCGTCGCCGGGGTTGCCGCGTGCAAAATCGGCTACTCTGGGTTTTGCCGCCATTGCGTCCCGTCCCGTGCATAAGCGGCTTGCTTCACTTCTTCCCCTTCCGCATTTTCCATGTGACCTGAAATCGCCGTTTCGGCGGTCGTGCATAATGGGCCAAGATAGAGGGCATTTCAAAGGTGAAGTGATACCATAAAAAAATGCCCTGTTTCTAGTCACTAGCTGCCTCACCTCTGAAAAGGTATGAAGAAGGCTTGAGAGGCAAATCTTAAAATGACAGTATAGTATGGCAGGAAGCATTCTTTCAGATACCAGGTCTTTCATTCACCAGAAACAAGATAGGTAACCAGTGCAGACCTTTCAGCATGAAGGTGATCTGGTCCCTTGTAACACACCCTGACTCACCTTGCAACCAACCGGTTACCTAGCTTGGCTTTCTCATTTTACGTCAATTGCAGTTTCCAAATTGTTTTCAAAGGAAACCTTGCATAGAGGTCATAACAGTAATATAATCTGGTTGTGATCAGAACATAGATCACTATGTTCAGGTCTTGCTTAGGGATGAACATGAACTGGCTCATAAACAAAAGTTTATGACAAATGTTGATAATTTTGTGCTTTATGTACTGATGTTTGTAGCAGGGCAGCTGGCCCAAACTTTCTATGAACATTCAAGCTGTTTGTGGAAGTTTGTGAGTGCATACATTTCTGGACAAAGCTGTCTCTGCTCAATCAACATATTTGCAAACATTCAAAGCAACAACTTGGAGGGCATGTAGAGAAGCATCCAGGGGGCATCCCCTGCAACTTTTATCTCTCTAGCTTATCCTGAACTTCCTGAAATTGTGCCTGACATTAAACTTGCATGGGATCTCTGGCTGTCTCTCCATTACCCACCTTCCAAATGACAGGTGACCATTTCTCCAGAAAGCACCTGGGAGCACCTTCTTTGAGGGCTGAAACGCAGGATGGAAAAATTGACAAGACTCATCAGAACCACTGAAATGGACCCTCACCCAGTCAGACCGCTACTTCCTCCACCTTGCACCTGGTTAATACTGGCATACCATTGACAACCTCCAAGTATGAGAAGGGAATCTTTATCAGGGTGCTTAATGTTTTAGAAAGATTTTAGATTTAAACATTTTAAAGACCAATGTATGCATGGGCTTTTAACTCCCCAATGCTTGTGAGCTACTCCGAGACCATTTGGAGAAGGGCAGCCTATAAAACTAAAACTAAATAAATAAAATAAAAATTAAAAATCAATCCTCATCAAAGTTGGAGAACTGTACAAGAGAGTTAGCCAGAAATGCCCTGCAAGTTTGGCGCTTCAAGCATGTGTGTGTGTGTGGGGGGGGAGGGAGGGATGTTCTGCTTCACAAGCAGCTAAAAATTCATGACAATCCATGGTTTGCAAATGGGGCATGTCACAAACTATGAACTGAACTGAACCACCTTTTCCCAGTTTATGACCATCCTTTATCATGCTATAACAGTTCTAATACCATAGATAGGAATAAATATCAGAAGGGGTTGATGCATCTAAAAACTGCAAATCCCATCTGCGAAGCTGTACCTGTTAAAATACCCCTTTCCCCATTCATTAGATAAGTTCATACAGGATAAATAAAACTACGATAGCTAACTAGAGCTTTCCTACTTAATGGGCAGTATATCACTGAATCTCAGCAGAAACCAACTGAGTTAAGCTAATTTTTCCTTGTATTTCTGGTAAGCATCCAGGGGCATCTAACCAGCTGCTTTTGAAAACCAAATGATTAGATAGACCTGGATATCCTGAGTATTTTTTAAGGTTAAAACACATACGGAGAAATCAGATTATAGGTCTTCAGTTGAAGAATGTAATTAGACCAGTCAAAAAGTGTGCAAGTTAATGCCTCCCTTGGAAACATGATTATCCTGCCCCAACAAACCTGGAGTGTCCAGGACCAGGTAGAACTGATCTTGAAGAGGAGGGAGGAGAATGGAGAATGGATTTTAGTAAATGAAATACATGATAATCAATTAGAGCTATAGAATCTGTGTCTATCAGATTTGATCATGTCCCATTGGTGGAAAGTACTGCAGGCAGATTAATCAAGATAAATGTGATTTAAGATACTGTGATTTGGGTCCAATTTTAATTTGTTATGTGATTGTATTCCTGAAGAATAGAACTGTCCTGATTAGAATTTCTGTTTGGCTTCCCTGTTATAGACAGTTCATCCACCTACTATCAGCACTATAAGCCAATCCAAGCGAAGAGAAAATGCTCCAAACACAGAGATCAGCAGGATACTCTTGGGAGGGAGAAGGGCAAGCAAGTGATCTAGTATCAAATGCCAACTGACCATTGGAATTTCTGGAAATCAAGTTCTCTCTATCTACATTATCCACAACCTCTGTAATAATTGTATAAACTTCAACCACGGGAGTTGCCAAGTTTTTTCTTTCATGAGAGTTACCACTGCATAATGGGGGGGGGGGGGAAATATTGAGCTACTCCCTTTCCTCCCAGTATGGTACCAAGTTTTATTCTGTCCAAGACAGAGAACTTGAGCTACAAAGAGCACTAGATGCTAACAGCTAAGCGGTACAAAGAAAATCCTGTGAAATAAAGGGTTTTTATCTCCCTTTTTAAAAAAGAGCAGCTCTGTTCACAACCTTTTCCTGGGTCTTCCAGGGAATACACAAAACACTCTGTAGAAGTTGTTGAACTACTGGAGCCTTGTGAGCTACCTGCTCACAAGGATAGATCCCTGATCTATCACGTTTTCATAATCATGTCTTTAAAACAACAACTAAATCCCCCAAACGTTTTAGCTATTCTCACGTGGAAAGGAACAAATCCCTCAATCCGTTGCAATGGCCCTTCTCAGCATGTTTTCTCTTACAGCCTTGTTGAGATGTGGTGACCAGAGCCATAGACAATGTTCTAAATGTGGTTGCACCTTGGATCTAAACAATAACGCTATAGAAATGGCTATTTTTATTGCTTTTCTCTTTATTTATTATCCGTTTATTTATTGTTTCTGTACCGCCCTTCTAAAAGGCTCAAGGATTTCTAGAAATCCCTAGTACAGAATTTATGTTTTCCCTTCTCCTATAAAGTTTTGTGATCTGCTATGACATGAAGATCACCTTTTTGGTCAGTTGCTTCTAGAAGCCATTGACATGTATGAAAAGTGATGATTTTATTTTCCTTTTTTGCCTTAATATGCATCACTTTACACAAATATTTTGAATGTAGTATGGCATGTAGTTGGTCATTTATTCGTTTGGGAGATAGTCTCTTGGGGAACTTTGTAAACCACTCAACCCCCTCTGATGTTCTCGCCCCCCCTTAATCCCCCTCCCATCTATTGAATGGCTTTGAGTTTTTAATTTGTACGTATGCCATTATATATATATATATATTTATTTAATCCTCTTAATCATTGATCATGTTCACTTTTATGGCCATGTTCTCATTTTGAACTGTGTATATGGATCATTATGGTCTGCTGGCTCTTGTGCCACTATAGGGGGAAATGAATGACTAAACAAAGTAATGAATGCACAGATAGAGGGAAATACATTCAAAACAAGAAAAATAATTGGGGAAATCTAAAAGAACAAATGCAAGAACAAGCAAACATGAAAATCCAGTGTCCCTCAGGGATAAACTATATATGTATATAATTATGGGAAGTACTCATGTGGAAAACGGAACATTTTTATAAACCAGGAGAGCTCTGGGAGGGGAAAAAAGGAATGTGCTCGAGTAAAATTCAAAAACGGATGTCAGGGAAAAAAATCTGCAAAGAAACTAATTTAAATGCATTAATTTAAAAAAACTGTACTAAAGTAAGTGCAATTAGCACGAGGGAGTGAAGTCAGTAATGATTGCAGGGTGCTATTGTTAAAGGAGACTTTTGGTAGCTTTTAGTGCATAACCATTCCTTCACTACAGACAAGAGGTGCGTTGAATCCTTTGCTTACAATCTGTGTGCTAATTCAATTTCCTGGAGACTGAACAGTTACGCATACTGCTGAACAATTACCTTGCCCTTCCCAGTCCAGCATTTTAGGCTATGATCATTAAGCTGCTTCTTCTGCAATAGTCCCATTGAAGTGATTTGGGCTTCTCCAGAGTAAGGGATTGTATTCTCCGCAATGGCCAAGGGGAGTTAATCTTCTGATTATGCATCCCCGCTGCAGCACAGGTCAAATGAAAAAGCAAATGTAAGTAACAGTCTAAAAGAATCCCATAACCTGTGTAAGGTGAATTCACCTTAGCCATTTTTACCACTACAAGGTGATTATTATTGTTATTATTATCATTTGTGGTCACTTTGTTGCTGGACGTTCATGTCTGGTATGCTGTAAAGTGCATTCAAATATATGCAGTCCCTGGGCAAAATTGCTCCACAGCGGTTAGAAGAAAGGCTTTTGCACAAGGTCCCAGGTTCAAACTCTGGCATCTCCAGTTGAAAGAGGCAATAGGTGTTGTGAACAACCTCTGCTTGAGACCCTGGAGACCTGCTGCCAGTGTGAGTAGACAATGCTGGTCTTGATGGATTGATAGTCTGATTTAGGATAAGGCAACTTCATGTGTAGCTACCAAGCAAACTGCAACCATGTGTGGCCTTCCTCCACAGGCACATTTCCTGCCTGTCTAGGAGAACAAAAAATAAAAGGGATGTCAAGCACACATGAATACATGAAGCTGCCTTATACCAAGTTAGAACAGTGGCTATTAGGATGGGAAGTGGCTCGAGAAGAGTTCTAGGGTCTCGAGAAGAGTTCTTTCATATTATCTGCTACCAGGGCCTTTTAATAGGAGTTGTCAGGACTGAACCTTGGACTCCCTACATGCAAAACAGATGTATGTCACTGACACAGGGCTTCTGCCTCTTGAAGACCACCATGAATGTGTAGTATGTTTGGCTTGATGTATTATACAATGTACATACCTTGTGCTTTTCTTTCTTGTTTGCAATAAACAATTTGACTATATTGCAATCAAGTACAAATTCATTTTCTTTGTATTAGCCTGGTTCACAGTTATGCTTGTAAAATAGGTAACCTCTGATCAACACAACTTTTATTAGCCTTGCATTTTAAAATTGTTGTTCCACAATTAATAATGGGAGAGCTGCATGGTTTTGAGTAGAGGTACTTAATTAGTCAACAGTGAGGTTCACAGCCTGCCTGTCAGCAAGTCAAAACATTTGATGAGCTTTTGGTTTATATTCAGCTTTCACATGTTCTTGAGCCTACAAAAACTCACTTGTTCATTTTACTTATTTATGTATCCAAAACATTTGTACCCCACTTTATCTCTTTGAACTCAAGACAATGCTCAATGTAGCAACCATTTGCTAATCTAAAAACATTCATACTTGTTAACACCCAAAAGTTAAACCACTTAATGTCAGCAAACTCATAGCTACATCTACTGAAAAAGTTCATCTGCCAATAAATCCTTTTTGGAAGTCAACTGCCTTACATGCTTGTACACAAGTAACTTAGAATCATAGAATCAGGGAATCATAGAGTTGGAAGGGCCATACAGGCCATCTAGTCCAACCCCCTACTCAATGCAGGATTAGCCTAAAGCATCCAGGATAGGTATCTGTCCAGCCACTGCTTGAAGACTGACAGTGATGTGTCTCTTTTGCAGTGTGTTCTGAAAGCCTTCTACAATTTGTTTCTGAACTTTACAATGAAACCTTATAGTTCTTAGCCTTACAATGGAAAAATAGTATTTTAATACATATTTCAATTTCTTTTTCAGATTAAAAGTAATAATATATATTAAGGAAACAGAAGTCTGGTGCATAAGGACAATACCTTTTTTCACATATCAGAATATCTTAAAATGTGTAATTTCTGGGAAATACATAACATTTTATTAATCTATTTAGGTAGTAATCTGGCCACTAGTAAAATGTGGGGGTAAGGGATGTATTTGGCAGCTATTTTTTCATTTTCAGGTCCTCATCTGATATATTTGATAAAATGTCTCACTTATTATTTATAATTTATTTATTTATTGTGTGATTTATATCCTGCTACTCGCATTCCAATGGCTCGTGGTAGGTCATAAAGTCCTCAATAAAAACCCATTAACCCCCATTAAGAGGACATTCCAAATACAATGTAGTTGCATAGTTGGCAACAGTGAGCCAGGACAGACAAAAGCACAATGGCTTCTTGAAACTTTGCTGAGTGGAAGCAGACCTTGTAAGATTGTGACTACTGTTTGCTTGGAATCCTTGAAATGCCCGGAATACATGGCGTTACAGTGTAGCCTCTAGCCTGGCTCATGAGTGGAAAACCTTAGCAGATTCAGGCTTCTGGTATCTGCCTCACACTTTTCCTTAGATGAGTCCTTTTACTGTTGCCACCAAGTGGCAGCATTTACACTGAGCAACCAACAAAGGAAATCTACTTGAAGCCAGTGTTGTGGTTTTGATAAGTAGAGATAGTGGTGAAATGAGAGTGTGCTATCAAATGAAAATAACTAAGATGTGAACTTTGCTGTGAAAGTTGCAAAAAGAGGTTTTGCACAGACAACTTTTGAAACAATAAACTTACCCCCAAAATAAAACCAAATGGCACTGAAACAAATATAAATACAGTCTACATATTCTATCAAGCTGTGGACTTGACTCTCCCAGTTCAAGATCATAGTTCTGAGGCTTAGTAGCTTCTGCAAAAAGTTTTGTTTCTTTTGGGACAAGCTGTTCTCTCTTTCAGCTTCTCTTCATCCTCCTCCCATGAACTCATAGTTGCAGATTTCTTTTGCCTCAGTTCTTGCCCAAATTTGCATCCATACCCTATTCCTCAGCCTCTCTTTTTATAATTAAAAAAATGCATAGCTTCTAAAGGGACCACTGTCCAAGGAACAGTAGAGAACAGGAAGGCCTGGAGGACCATTGCCCATGGGGTCATGATGGGTCAGACATGACTTTACAACTAACAACAACAACAAAGGGACCACTACCAATTCTAGGCCATAGACCTAATGCCCAGCAGACCCTTTGCTCCTTGGCCATCTTGACAATAGCAATGCAGGTCTCCTTAGGATGCACTCTCAACCTTCCTGAGACACATGGTAATAGTTTCTGAGAAAAACTGACAGGGGCAAGTAATTTTATAGAGAGAGACATTTTTAAAAACAACTTTTCATTCAATGGCTGTATATCAAAGAATATAAGCCTTTTCAGCTATAGGATCAACTTTTAACTCACCAGATGGCATAATGGGATTCCAGAAGTAAGGTATTACAGTTTGTGACATTATGATTACACTAAAGGAAGTGACATATAATACTATGAGGTTGGCAGGCTTTCCTCCCAATGTAAGTGAATCCATATTTAAAGGACTGTGTGTTAAACATATATGATCAGATTTATTAGTAGAAGTTCCTGCTTTTTTGCCTTTTGAACTTCCTATCTGTACAAATAATTTGTACTTGATTATTTTTGTATGTTGGAGCATGTTAAATCTCTAGGCAAAAAAAAAAAAAACATAAGAAAATTTAAACATTTCTACGTAAATTTCTTTTCAAACAAAGAAACTATTTCTCCCTTACATTGTGTGTTGCTATGTTCCCTTTGTTTCTGTGGCCTCCTAGCTGTAACAGTTCCCAGAAATGAAGAGACACTTTGTTTGGCAGACCCCTATTCCTGAAGTTAAAATTCTAAAGCAAGGGGGAAAAAACCTTTTCATTTAAAAATAGGGTCATCCTATTCAATGCATACTGCTCATTTTTTTTTTAAATGCCATTTTAGGTTACAGTGCAGCAACACAGTCTGGTATGTCTGGCAGAAGGCAGATAGAGTTGGACAAGGTAAGATTGTTATCTTGCCCTGTTGAATAAAGAATTTTGACCCCAGTGCCTGGGCTGTGTGAGAAATTCACATGCTATTTGACTGGAGGCTGGCTGCCAGAGAGTAATAACTGAAATTGTAGCAGTGAGGAAATTTCTTTACAGAGGGCTTCAGTCCAAAGCTGTCGAGTAGACATGGCAACATCAGCACTATCCTCTTTGTCCCTCACCTTTCTACCAAATGCTTCCAATTCCATCCAGGATCTGGGTTCAATCTTATCCTGCCTTTTATCTCTTTTCTGCAATTGACAAGCATTCCTATACCCAAAGAACTGAAGTGTCCTATCACCTGTTGGCTTCCTTTTATAATTCTTGTATGGGTTCCTTCCTTTTTCTTCCACAATCATTCTGTGGCTGGATATGTTTCTCATATATTATCATCCTCTACTCTCTATTCCATGTAGCCTGTCTACATTAAAAGTATTTTTTAATGAAAAAGTTCAATTGAATTCATCATAGATGGGAAGCAGTAGTACAGTATTGAAGGTTATATATAGAAATGATCTTGGAACTCTCAAGCCAGCTCACCCTGATACAAATAGTGATGGGCATGAACCAGCTTACAAACATAAGTTTGGGATGAATTTTTACTGGTTTGTGGTTCTGAAGTGAAGGTCATGGCCAGTCCAGCTACTTGTGGCAATTCATGGCTGTTGATGAATATGTAGACAGTCTCCACTGATTCTAAGGGCCATTTCGCACGGCTTCAAAGTAGCAGAATGGTTGCTATTTGGAAACGCTACTAATTTGACATAACCCACGACGTCGTAGACAATCTGCAACAATCCTGAAACCAATCAGCAAAAAGCGCTTCGTTGTGGCGCTTTCAGGGGAATCCAGAAAAGTGGATTCACCCTCCGGATAGCGATACACTCCTGCAACCAATCTGCAACAGTAGCGCTAAAGATCTGTGCGTTACCATTGTTGCTGGTTCTTCAAAGTCCCTCCCCCTGGCTCTCTCCTCCAAACTTCCGGCGAAGCGATCGCCATTTTTTTTTCTCCGAGCGAGCGGGGATAAACGCACCGGCGAGCCTCTTTCTGTTTAGAGGCTTCCCTGGCTTCAGTCCTTCACCTTTAGTCACTAAGCACAAACAACTGAAAAGCCCGTTTGCTGAAATAAAGTCCCTTTATTTTTTACAAATAAATTCAGCCGAAAATCGTGCCCGTGAGAGGGGGGGGGGGATTTTTTTTTTATCACTCGAGGCAGCGTGCAAATGATCATACAATCAAACGACAGCTCACATTAGGCAGCTGGATGGGTCTCTCCGTAGCAACGAATCTACCTAGATTCATTGCTATGGGTCGTTTTTCTTTTTTAAAAAACCTTTCTTAAAGGGAAAGGGGCTGTTTGGGAGCATGCTAACGGCTGCCCATTGGCTGCTTGACGGCCTGGGGCGGGACGAGCTTGGCAATAGCGCTTCCTTTCTAGCGATTTCTGCCGAGACCGGAAGCCTGTGGGAAACGCTAAAAAACGCAACTGATTCCACTACAAAGGCAGGTATGCATAACGACGAATTCCACTATTTTAAATGGCGATTTTTCATTCCGCAAACAATTTGCAACAAAGATCCCTGTGCGAAAAGGCCCTAAATGTTCACCAACTTCATCACAGTGATGGGGTTTATGTGGCAGAACTTGGAGAGTATTTATAGGGGAATCTGGGGGAGGTCTCCTGCAATGCTGACACCTCTTACTTGCACAAGATCTGTTTTAATCACTGTTGAACCTCCTGAACCTTGATAGGCATAGGCTCAGGAGGTTCAGGTGTGTATAGAATGGGCCAGGTTCAGGTGTGTATAGAATGGGCCAGAAACACCAAAGTTTCAGGGGATCACCAAGTCACACCTTCCCAAAGAAGATATTCTCAGTAAAGTAAATTCTGGAGGAATGTCGGGGGGGGGGGGGGCTTCTACCGAGTATGAACATTATCAACCAAACTAGTTGGCTTAACCTCTAAAATTTACTGATGGTTCATGGTTTGTGAACTTGGCACTCCATGAATAATGAACCAAACTGCATTTTCCTGGCTCATCCCCATCTTTGGATAACAATTATGAAAAAGTGGTACATTTTTTAAATGACTAGCTGAAAAATGTTACATAATCAAAAGGATATTTTGCCATGTGTACCATGTTTCCCTTCATGTTCTTGAGAGCTCCAGTCTACACAAAGTTACTGAATTCAATAAAATTGAATTGAATTATTGAAATCTATAATATCTTTCCAATAGTCTAGTCCTCAAATTCTCAATGTTTCTTAAAATTAGTTCACTGTCTAGTGACTTGTTTAGGTTAAATGATGATAATTAAATGGTGAAATGTCTGAGCTAGCAGATCAGAAAAATGCAAAAATATGGAGAAAATCTTTAGTGGTTATTTTGCAGTTCTTAGAAATTATGCAGGATTTTCAATGTATTGTAGATATCCCTTGTGCTCTTTTGGCACATTGGCTGCAGTATATATTTTATAAGCAAAGGTTTATGTGTAGGAATAATAGCCCCTAAAATGCCCTCACACTCTTTGTTGGATGTTCTCCTAATGAGCCTACATGAAGTATCATGTGAGCTGTTCCAAGTATTCCTTACCCAATCACAAGGATCTAAGTTTTAAAAGAAAGAACAAACTGACATGGTATCAGACCTTAAAATTGAGATATCTGTGAAAACAAAGGACTCCTCTTACCTTCCTATTCAGAATTTTCATGCCATGTAATAGGATTGGTAAGGGAGGGTGAGAACATATGGCTTAGATATGATGAACAGCTGAGATGAAGAAAGGCAGGGCATTCAGCCAGAGAATGGCAAATGGTACACAATCCATCTATACTTAGAAGTGATTACTCCCCACTGTTAGTAGCACTTCTTTACATGACTGTCCATACCCAATAGCATGACAAATACAAAGGGAAATGTGTGCTGGCAGCATAATAGGCCTGTTTTTGATGGCACCAAGCCCTAGAAAAGAAGAAACAGTCTCACACATCATGCTTTTTGTCTTTTATTGAGAATATATATTTGTTCTCAGCTTTGTTAAAAATACACATCTTTTAAGTAAGACGGGAAAAGATAAATTATGAATAGATCTAAAAGGGCCATATAATGTAAGCACATAAGTTTTAATTTATAGAGATTTAGAATATATAGATATACATACAATTTATACATAACTGGTTTGTCAGAATGATATTTTTATATGGTTCTCTCTTTTGCAAAATGTTATTGATCTAGAAAACTGGTAATGAAGATCTGGGAAACTGTTCCTATATTATTGTCAGAAACAAGGGATATCTCATTGCTGAAACTATCCAGTTGTTTTCCAATATATTTTTGCTTTCCCAAATACTGGGATAATGATCATTCGTAGACAATTTTTTTTTTTCATATGTGCTTGATTTGCACTGCTGTTACTTGGGAAATGTGCACCGTTCTCCATTCAAACTGCAGACCGGCTAGCTAATCTTCCATTTGATTTAGCTAATGCTATCATGGTATGCATTTC
This sequence comes from Paroedura picta, assembly GCF_049243985.1. Taxonomy (NCBI): domain Eukaryota; kingdom Metazoa; phylum Chordata; class Lepidosauria; order Squamata; family Gekkonidae; genus Paroedura; species Paroedura picta. Next base: position 63,601,920 of record NC_135376.1, on the reverse strand, counting down.
AAACCATTATGTATCCAGGTGATTATCTTTACTAATGACCTTTCATCATTCTGTACAATCAGTTTATTTGTCCAACGTTTGTTCAAATGAGACAGGTGGAATATAAATCATGTAAATAAATTAATTGTGTATATGCCCAGTTAGGCCCCTTTTCATAAATCCTTGGTATATGTTTGTAAACCTGTTAATTTGGTAAACTAAGAAGTGCAATCCCTTGAGTCCTGGTAAGAAAGGTAGACTATAAATAGTGTTACTAAATAAAAGCAGAATTACACCTACTGAGGTATATGGATTTAGAAGGGTAGAAGTCTCACACACAGTTATGAACACTAAGTATAGAATTTTCTTGCAATTTGGAGGTGGAGCTTGGGGTAGGGGTTGAGGGGGGAGAAGCAACCTCCATAGTCTATAATGGCATAGAATTCACTCTTCAAAGCAGCCATTTTCTCTAGGGGGAACTGAATTCTTTGTAGTTTGGAGATTAGATGAAAACCTAGATCTCCAGATCCAATCAGTAACTGGGCAAAACTAGCCACATGTTTATATATTAAACTAGTTTGGGGGATGGGAAAAAGGCTCAAATTGACAAGATAGACAATGTCTGAGGAATCAAGAAGGAGAGATTGACAGCACTCTCATTCGAGTTCCCGCTTGTTCCAAACTGAGTTTAAATTATGTCTTCTTTGCTAAGTGATAAGTTTTTGTATAGCCATATGCTGCATAACATTAAGTCATAGTATTAGAAGTCAACTAATAATTATAAGGTGATAGCAGTGTTTTGTTTCTTTTTTGACAGATCAATGCTATTGAAAGACAATGGTCTTATCTTTAATTTGAATATCTTGGTTTTCCTTAGATTTGTTTACTAACATACCATCTGCTAATTTGTGGCTCCAAATGTTAAAAGCATGAAACATGCTGGATTGTTTAGAATAATCATAGATTATTTACACCTGTATTATTCTTTGGGGGAAAGTAAGAGAGCATCAGCATCCCCTAACTGTCCAATTCACAATACAATATAATAGAATATGGACTCCTTTTGCATCTTACATATAAAATCTTTTGTGAGAACCACAAAGTTTAAGTGCTAAAAGTCTATTTGCCATCTCTCTCAGACACAAAACCCCTAAGAGAATACTGTGCACACATTTAAATGTAAAAGTGTGTTAGCAGCAAAGTGTGATATGATGGAGCAGCTATTATATTGTTTTTCAGGCAACTGGTAGAAAGGGCAAAGAAGAAAGAATCAGTAAAAGATGAATGCCGGATGGAGTATTTTATTAAATTCCCAAATGGTATGGTCTTACACTGAAGGAATGGTATGATCAGAGCAGATTGCCTTGGGTTATTTGACTCTGAAGTTGTCCAAATATCTGACATTGGTCATGACATATTTAATCTGAAGTGGAAGTTCACATTTAGTGGTGGAACTGAAGTGGAACGAGGAAGCACATAACCTTATTTTCCCATAAGTTGCTGTAGTAGCAGTGCACAATTCTACAGTTTATAGACCCTCGAGAAGACCTCCACATAGAAAAGCAAGCTCTTGCACAGCCTGGGAATTTTCAGAAGGCTAGATTTTTTCAGATGGATTGGTCTTTTAAAAATGGAGGCAGAGGCACAGATCATATGCAGTTCATCAATGTTGATGATCTAGTTCTAAATTAAGTGGCTTGCTGTGCCAACATGTATGTGCATGTGTGTTTTATGAGTGAGAGACCTAGTCATATTTCTGTGACTTATGAGATGATACCAGAATAACTGATCAATGGCTTGGACCTATTTCCTTTCAAATGACAATTATGATAAGAAAATATGTGCAACTGATCCAGTTTGGATAATTTACTAACCTACACAGACTGAGCAGGAGAAGCCAGGCAGAACATGTGTTTGATCATTCTACTCATCTGGCAAGTTGCTTCTGACTCCAGTGCCATTGGTATCCCAGAAGCCTGCGATGGGAGCAGGTCTAACATGTATCAGCAGAAACTAAGGCTATATACGTAGGCTTCTGTGAAAGTGTGCTGGTATGACTGAGCTAACACACTGAGCAGGTTGGAAAGGTAAGCTGTGTTGCACTTGCTTCTCTGCACCAGTTGCCAGGAATTTGGGGGTGACATTTGATGCCTCCCTCTCTATGGAGGCTCAGGTCACCAATGTAGCTCGGACAGCATTTTTCCATCTTCGCCAAGCCCGGCTACTAGCGCCCTACCTGTCCTCGGAACACCTGGCCACAGTGATCCATTCAACGGTCACTTCCAGATTAGAATTCTATAACTTGCTCTACTTGGGCCTTCCCTTGTTACAGCTGGTCCAGAATGCGGCTGCCACTAGAACACCTTTGAGGCGCCCTCTCCGCCTTCGCCTCAAACAGGCTCCATGGCACTCCCAGGAGCTTCGGGAGAGGAAGAAGGAAGTGAGACGACTTGAGCGAGTGTGGAGGAAGATATCTCATCACACGCTTATGAAGGCGTATGAGAATGCGGTGAAACGAGACTTCTACGCCGCAGAAATCGCATCCGCAAGCTCTCGCCCAGCACAATTATTTAAGGTAATTAGATCACTTACCGCCCTCGAAGAAGGGTGACAAATGATAAGGGAATTGGAATTGAGCTGTGTGGCATTATCGAGCTATTTTGCGGACAAAGTCCTGTCGCCCCGCCGTGACCTACCTGCCACGATTGATACAGTTAGTGAACTGGAAGCTCCGTGGCCGTCAAGGGGGTTAGTGTTTGATGGCTTCAGGCAGCTCTCTGTAACCAAAGTGGACAAGTTACTGGGTTCAGTGAGGGCGACCACTTGCCCCTTGGATCCCTGTCTGTCCTGGTTGCTCAAAATGGGCGACCAGCGGATAGGAGGCCCCTTGAGGGAGATTGTCAACCTCTCCTTAACAGCTGGAGAGTTTCCCAAGGGGCTCAAGGAAGCAGTGGTATGCCCCTTACTGAAAAAGCCATAATTGGACCCGCGGAACCCCGCCAGTTACCGCCCAGTTTCACACTTGGCGTTTCTGGGTAAGGTGATAGAGCGGGCTGCGGCGGACCAACTCCTAGGTTTCTTGGATGAAACTTCGGCCCTCGACCCATACCAGTCTGGCTTCCGCCCTGGCCACGGGGTGGAGACCGTGCTGGTCGCCCTCATGGATGATATCCGGTGCCAGCTGGATCGGGGCGGCTCCGCCATTCTCGTGCTTCTAGACCTGTCGGCCGCATTTGATGTGGTCGACCACGAGTTATTGGTACACCGCCTCACCGGAGCTGGAATAAGGGGGACTGCGCTTCAATGGCTGGTCTCCTTCCTCCAGAACCAGACGCAGAGGGTTGCGATGGGGGAGAGTATGTCGAGCCCTTGTGAGTTCCCTTGTGGGGTTCCGCAAGGGGAGATACCCTCTCCCACACTTTTCAACATCTATATGCGCCCTCTATCCCAGCTGGTCCGGGGCTATGGGCTGGGTTGCCACCAATATGCAGATGACACCCAGCTCTACTTCCTAATGGACGGCCGGCCGGACTCCACCCCGGATACATTTGCCAGCTGTTTGGAAGTGGTAGCTGGATGGCTCAGGCAGAGTCGCCTGAAACTCAACCCCTCCAAGACGGAGGTCCTGTGGCTGGGCAGAAGAGGGCAGGACCAGGAAGCACGCCTCCCATGCCTGAACGGGGTGCAATTAACACCTGCACCATTTGCCAGGAATTTGGGAGTGACATTTGATGCCTCCCTCTCTATGGAGGCTCAGGTCACCAATGTAGCTCGGACGGCATTTTTCCATCTTCGCCAAGCCCGGCTACTAGCGCCCTACCTGTCCTCAGAACACCTGGCCACAGTGATCCATGCAATGGTCACTTCCAGATTAGACTTCTGTAACTCGCTCTACGCGGGCCTTCCCTTGTCTTTGACTTGGAAGTTACAGCTGGTCCAAAATGCGGCTGCCAGGGTCCTCACTAGAACACCTTTGAGGGCCCACATTCAGCCGGTGCTTTGTCATCTGCACTGGTTACCAGTCTGTTTCCGAATCAGATTCAAGGTGTTGGTATTGACCTTTAAGGCTATACGCGGCCTGGGTCCCGTCTACCTGCGGGACCGCTTGGTTGCTTATGCCCCCCGCAGGGCACTCCGCTCTGCGGGTATGAATTTACTGGTTGTCCCGGGCCCATGGGATGTTCGCCTGGCCTCGACCCGGGCCAGGGCCTTTTCAGTTCTGGCCCCAACCTGGTGGAATGAGCTCCCAGAAGAGCTAAGGGCCCTGCAGGATCTACCAGCTTTCCGCAGGGCCTGTAAGACGGAGCTCTTCCGCCAGGCATATGACTGTGGCCAGGGCAGCTCTCCCACTAATCCATCAGAGGATCCCCTCCAATATTGAGATCTCTAACATCGAGATTATGGTTAGATCTATTGTATTGGTGCCACCCTCTTCTGAACATTATTCTCTCCACCAGGTTGAACTAAGATCAGAATTGTGACCACCGCCGCTATATGTTATATGTAACTTTTAATTGGGGTTTTTATGGGGTTTTGTGTTTTAACTATTTATGTTGTAAACTGTCCTGAGACCTATTAGGAGAAGGGTGGTCTAAAAATTAAATAATAATAATAATAATAATAATAAAGTTACAGCTGGTCCAAAATGCAGCTGCCACTAGATCACCTTTGAGGGCCCACATTCAGCCGGTGCTTCGTCATCTGCACTGGTTACCAGTCTGTTTCCGAATCAGATTCAAGGTATTGGTATTGACCTTTAAGGCTATATGCGGCCTGGGTCCCGTCTACCTGCGGGACTGCTTGGTTGCTTATGCCCCCCACAGGGCACTCCTCTCTGCGGGTATGAATTTACTGGTTGTCCTGGGCCCATGGGATGTTCGTGTGGCCGCGACCTAGGCCAGGGCCTTTTCAGTCCTGGCCCCAACCTGGTGGAATGAGCTCCCAGAAGAGCTAAGGGCCCTGCAGGATCTATCAACTTTCCGCAGGGCCTGTAAGACGGAGCTCTTCTGCCAGGCATATGGTTGAGGCCAGGGCAGCTCTCCCACAAATCCATCAGAGGATCCCCTCCAATATTGAGATCTCTAACATCGAGATCATTGTTAGATCTATTGTAAGATCAGAATTGTGACCACCGCCGCTTATATGTTATATGTAACTTTTGTTGATGTTAATTGGGGTTTTTATGGGGATTTTATTGTGTTTTAACTATTCATGTTGTAAACCACCCTGAGACCTATTTGGAGAAGGGTGATCTAAAAATTAAATAATAATAGTAATAGTAATAGTAATAGTAATAGTAATAGTAATAGTAATAGTAATAGTAATAGTAATAGTAATAGTAATAGTAATAGTAATAGTAATAGTAATAGTAATAGTAATAGTAATAAAAACAAAATAGGACTAATTCATTATCCAGATTAGCTCACTACTGATTCAGATGCAAATATTTTCTTCTACTTCTGGATCAAACCTGTTCTGATGTTTGAAGTACCAAGAGATTACTGTGCTGCAACAAGTAATGCATATATTGTTAAAGTGGCTTAAAGAGCATAGGCACAATTCACCTGAAACTAAGCATTGTCAGCCCCATTGATTTCCATGGGAAAGTTTAAACACGTTACTCTCACATTGTAAATAGGATGTAAGTGGAGTTGATTATTATTAATAATAATATTTATTAGCCGCCCCACCCTGACAACATGCTTGAGGTGGCTAACATTGATAAAATATCGACAAAATAAGTATAAAAGCATTTATAAACTGACATTTAGGGTTTTTAAAACTAAATTCCTACTGAGTCCTCTGACTCTGGCTGCATGGGTCAGAGTAAGTTCTGTTGACTGATTTCAGATGGAAGGGAAGATGTTCACCGCCATCTTATGGGGACCCCAGCAAGGGATTGTCAATGCAAGTGAGTAGCAGAGGTGGCTTGCTATTGCCTTCAGAGTCTTCCTTGGTGGACACCCTTCCAAGGGCTGAACCTGCTTAGCTTGCATGATCTAATGAGATTGTGCCAGCCCATTACTCTGCTTCAAATGCTTATGTTGGGGAACTAAGTAGGGGGTCTGAAATAGGAGGGGCAATTGGTGATAATCACCCCTTCCCCCTCTGTGTTATGCCCACAGAAAATGACTGTTGGATAACAACTTTGTCCAAAGACCAACAGTATAAAGTAGGATAGACCTTGTCCTTTTGCCAAGCATTCTTCATTTTTAAAAAAGAGTGAACTGTGACAGATCATGATCTGTGATCTAGGTGACTGCCCTTTACTTCCTACAGAATATTTCCTAAAATAAATTACAACAGTGTGGGGAAAGACTCCTGCCTGAAAATGACAGTCAGAGTAGACTGTAGTAGAAGGTATTTTAATGAATGGCTGTTCTTTCATCAAGGATACAAATTCAAGGAATTAGAAGAACTCATGCCTGAAGGCACCTTCCCATATCTTTAAACCGCTCCTGCGGAGCGGAATAAATAAAAGGGTAAGCGAAGCGGCTCCTGATTGGCCCCTCCAAGTGTCCATCCAGGGCCCAGCAGCCAATGGGGAGCCACGCAAAGCGCAGCTCCCCATTGGCTGCTTTGCCCGGCTGGGAACTCACCACTCAGACTGGACTGCCAGCCCCCGCGTTGAGTCCTCTGTCCGGGGTCCTCCTCCTCCTGCTTCTCCCGGCCGCAGGTGTGTGGCTGGGGCTTCTACGCTGGGGCTTCTCCTCCGCCACCCACCCTCCCGCTCCCAACAATAGGCTCTTCTCCAGGGAGTCCTTCCTTCTCATGAGGTGGCCAAAAAACTCAAACTCAAATACAGCAGATAAAGATGTTCAATGACAATGACAATAAGGTTCTCAAATTTGGCTCATATAATAAAATGCTTTCAATCAATACATAATTTTATTACAATATGCCCTTTCTGCATAGCAATAAATCTACCTAATATGTACAATTGCCTCCTATACTCACTTCCTTGGGGGTTTGTACTATTCTTCCAGTGACTGGCAAAGACAAACCAGGCATAAGCTTCCTTGCATGTCCTTTCCCCACCTTCTGACTATCTGGCAAACAAGATTCCAGAATTAGCTTTCACTGACAAGGCTAAAGCTCCTCTTACTTAGAATCATGTTTGTATAAATCCATGTTCTTCTAAGAGCCACTTGTTATTGACATAGTGATACCTACTTTGCTTATTTAGATAGTACCATCTTCTTCATTATTATTTTTGTATCGTATGACATGTGTAGTGTAGCCAGGAGATTCAAGGACTGTCTAGCAGCCAGGCAAGAGACGTTTGGAGGTGGGTTGCCATTTCCTGCCTCCGTGTCATAACCCCTAGTGTTCCTTGTAGGAACCACCACCCAAAGCCTTGGACGTCTCCCATCTAAATTCAGGTTTGGCCCTGCTTGGCTTCCAAGATCTGATGGGACAGGGCTGGCCTAAGCTAATTATGATTCACTAAGACAGAATTAAAGTTAAATGTTGGTGAGGAATCTAATAGAATAGCAATATTTGGGGGGGGGAGAGTGGGAAAGAATGCCCCTTGTTGTTACCCTGAAGTTTCTAATGAAAATTTTAAAGGAAACAAGGGGGGTGCTTCCTTTTAAAAATGTTGCAAAAGGAAAAACAACCTTTCTTTCTGGCAAGTTGCTTTGACTTCTGAAACATAAGGTGCATGCTGGATGCAACAGGTTCCTTCCTACGAAGCAGTGTTCTTACATCTCTCACACCCCCTGTAGGCTTTGAAATCAGTGTTCAAAGTGGACTTTCTGAATTCATGAAAACCCACAGGTCTGTAATACATCCCTAATGGAAGTCAAACATGACACCCTAGAGATAAAACACAGTGGCCTTACCCTCTGTTCACAGTAGATGTCTGTGTATAATAAATATTTTATTTTACTACAAAAACAAATAACTAAACATACCCCCTGTGTTTGTTCTGAACTCTACAGTAGCTTTTGTGAGTTAGCTATATTTCAAAGATGAGACAGGAAACCACAAAGTCACATTAGTTACATAGCACGTTTGCACAACAGAAAAAAAACAAAGCTACCTTTATATTTTATATAATCTCTGGCTTACACAGGTGCCGTAGATAGCCTATGAAAGGCATTCAAGGGTAGAACTCACTCTTTTGGAAGGGCTCATACATTACATTGTACCGTATTAAGTAATTTATGCCAATGTCCTAGTGAACATCCAAAGTACGAAGACATTCAGAAAAATGGGAAACAAGGGAATGCAGTTTCTGTTTTGACAATGACATAGATTTGAAATATTATTATTAGAACCTACCCGGTGTGCTTTCAAGGCCCACACAGTATCGGACTGGTTTCTTAATCTTTAACATCATATAACCACTTCTGAAGTAGTGGGAAAATATTTAGCCCACTTTCTGAACTTTAATGTTTGCTTATGGGAGAATTATCATGGTTAATAGGGTTGCCCCCAGTAGCAGGGACAGAGGAGTAGGGTTGCCAGATCCAAGAAGGGAAACTCCTGGTGATCTGGGGATGGAGCATGGGGAGGACAGGGACCTCAGTGGGGTATGATGCCATAGAGTTCACCCTTCGAAGCATCTGTTTGTTTGTTTTTCAGAGGAACTGATCTCTGTAGTCTGGGATGAGCTGTAATTCTGGGAGATCTCCAGACCTTGCCTGGAGGTTGACATCCCTAAATTAAAATATTTCATTTTTCTTGTGAAAATTTAAACTTAGTTATTTAAATATGCAGAACATTTATGTTCTGATAGTAGAATTATATATTTTTTGTTTTTGGAGATTTATATGCCACCTTTGTATTTTAAAAAGCAATTTATGCTTCTCATTTAAAATGATGCAAATCAGCCCAGCATAACATTAAAAATGAGTCAAAACTAGCAGCAAAAGGTCAACATGAATTGTTATCGATAACTCAAGACAAAACTGATGTGCTTAGTTTAACACCTAAATGATAATGCAGCTGGCCTGGTACCAATTAAATATCCATGGGAGAGAGTTCTGGGAGTTCCCGTTCTAGGTATCATTCCAGAGAATATCCTGTGAGACTGTATCACTTGCCTAAATTCAGGACTTGTAGATACCCAACAAAAAGTTTTAAAAATGTATCAGTTTCTGGGCGTGAGAAACCTTGGTCAAACAGATACTGTTGTTTATGCGAGGCAGCAGAGGGCTGAGCTTGGGGTCTGGAGCTGGATCCAAGCAGCCCGGAAGAACAACCAATGAGCTGTTGGGTCCCCACCTACCCAATGAGTTTGAATCAATCAAGCACCACTAAGCCAATCAGGCTCGGCCTAGGGCGGTTCCACCTCCTGTACATATGGGGGCTTGTCCAGGCAAGTCCCCAGTCTGCGTGGTTACCTTCAACATGTACCCACTCCTGGAAGCAATAAAGAGCTGCTTGATGCACGACCACGTCTCACTTATTTCCTAGCGAACCCACTATAAAACCTAGGCCTTAAGTGGTACCCAAAAACAAATTGTCAGGTAGTGAAGATCTTCAGTATTTGTACATTACAGACACTCAATTGTGCTCCAGTCAATAGCCTGGCTACCACATTGTGGATCAATCAATTTTTTCTGAACATTTTTTTGGAGCACACCCCATCATTCAATGCACTTCAACAATTACACTTTGGTTTGAGGAATACATTAATCATTCTGGCTAGATTATTTATTCCCAGCAGGTGATATTACTGGTTCAGTAAGACCATTTCCGCATTAGGAGACATACCCTGTTTTAGCCCTGCTTTGGATTTCCTTTGGGTGGTGTGAGTTGACTGTAGCGTTTCCACATTTGGGCTTTCTGCCCCTTGTTTTCCAGGCTGAAAATCACGACATGCTTTCTGTATTGAGTCCAGTGGAGGCAGCTACCTGTTAAATCGTGACTGCCCCTTTGACTTCATTAGATAAATAATCAAAAATGTGACTTCTACTCAGAGGCACCATCTTCTTGTATATGAGCAAATATAATTATAGCTTTTTAGTAGGATGGGGATCACCTTTATGCACTGGGTTCTAGATGACAGGTACTAAGAGCCGGATAAATGATAGAAAACATAAGCCTTAGACTGTTCCATATGATATGATTAAACAGGACTGTAATGTTATTGTAATCTACTTTTTGGATATTTCGGTGGCTTATATCAGTCTCACAACTCTAACATTTACATGTATTTTTCTTAAATAATATTCTAGTGTACATTTTTTGTAAGCTCAAGTTTTGTTTTATGACCAATAAACGTTGACAATATATTAAATTCTCAGAGGAATTTAATATCAGTAGAATAATATCTTTTAGAAGATCCCCTCATTTTTTTCGGCCTTATAAAGACAAAGGAATATCAAGTATGTAAAAAGGTTTAATAGCTGTTAGTAAATTTTACAGCAACTGTCAATAAATTCATAATATATTGGGGCAGTTAATAGGTCAAGGGAACATATTTATATCTTGCTATAAACTGTTTACCCAAGAACAAACTAATTTCTAATGATAATGAAACATGAAGCGAATAAATATTAATTTCAAACCACCCTCCCACTTAAATACAAGTTTGTAATAAGAAAGATTAGCTGGGAAGATTCCAAAGTGTGTGACTGTTTTACTGAAGTTGGCTGTTGTTCTATAAAATGATGCTCACTGTCGGGTTGCAAAATTCCATCAGCGATGTCCTCCATAGTCCTAGTTTTCCAGATAAGTTTTCAGGTTTAATCAAATCATACCTGATATTTTGTTTGATTTTTAAAATGCACATCTTTCATAGTCAAAAGAAATAAAATCTAAAGTATTTGTTTAGTTTCATTGATGCTAACAATACTAGAAAGAGATCAAAATAGGACTTCTGGTAGTCAGGTTGTTGCTATCATTGGCACAGGCTCAAGTTCCTCACCATGGCCCCTTTGGTTCTGTAATGCAGAACAACATATATTAGCATCATGCAAGTTTAATTTTACTTGTTGTAATATGTAGTTTGTGTGCACATGTTAATTGTTGTCAAGTCACTTCCAACATGGAGACCCTATGAATTAATTACCTCCAAAATGGCCTATCATCAAAAAGGCCTTGCTCATATCTTGCAAACTGACAGCCACAGTTTCCTTTATGGAACCAATATGTCTCCTAATGCCTTCAACTTTTCTTAGTACTATTTTCATTTTCAACATTGTCTTTCCCTAAACGATGTTAAGAAATACAAATACAACCTCAGATTCTGGGACACCTGGGAAAACTTCTCTAATCAATATATTCTTAGAATTAACTGCTGCCATACATCTCCAAACAGGGCCTGAAGATTTCTAGCGCTCTATCGTGCAGGATGTATAAAATCCCCAGATTCTATAGCAAGCCAACTCTATAACTCTATAACCAACACCATTGTCCACCAAATTCTGGTGATTTGCAGTCAGAGGTAGAGCTACCCAACAACCTGTCTGAAGAGAACTATAAGCTACTAAGCTCCAAACCATGTCAGATATCTTAGGGTATCAGTCAGGCAATTTAGGTGATTGTGTCAACTGTGTAAAACTTATTTATAAACAGAGAATTTCCACTTTGCATTTCTTAAAACCTTGCTTGAGAGTCCAGCCTCTAGTGCTCACAAAAACATTTCCTGCATCTTGGAAGCTATGCCAGGCTTTGAGGAACCTGAGTTTGGTTCTGCTTCCAGTTTATAAAAATGTCTCAGCACCCCCTGGGGTGCAATTTGACTAGAACAGGACTTCATACAATCTTAGCTAATGTTCATTAATATTGCCCTTGATTGCTTATCCTTTTTTATCATCTTTATGGAAACTGTGGTATAAGATTTGCATCATCAGGTCCAGATGAATGTTCCATTCTTCTATTATAGTGACAAATTGAGATGCAGACTTGACTATAAAAATGTTTAAGTGTGTTGTTGCTGTTGATGACACATTTGGTTATTTACCCATTAAATCCATTGATCTCAATTAAAAACCTGATTAATTTCAGGATTGTTGACATGGACCCAAATGAGGTAGAATATCCAAAAGTGCTCTGGTTTACGATTAGGTATCAGAACGCTAACTCATTTATTTCTTAACTAGCTTCAAAGCCTGTTCCTAAGAACGGGCCCTGAAAGGGTCCCCTCCCCTGGCCCCTGGTCAGGCAGCTTAAGGTGGCTTTGGGCTGCAGCTTGCAGCCAAATCAAGTGGGGTGGGCGGGGGCTGGGCAGCTCATTAGCAGGGCCGAGTCAGAGCTCCTTAGCAGGCAGTCAGCAGGCCGTGAGGCCCTCATCAGGAGGCCAGCCTGGCAGGTCACGAGGCCCTTGTTAGCAAGCCCTCCATCACAACCTTTTGCCCAGGGCCCTCTCCTTTTACCTGCTGCTAGCTCCAGGCACTGAGGTGTCTGAGAGCAAAGATGCTAGAGTCAAGGGATGGAAGGCGGGAGCTGCAGGGGCAGGGCCAATCAGGACAAAGCTGGATGCACACTGATTGGCCCTATTCCAACTTGGACAGCCTGACACGTCCCACCCCCTAGGCTGATTCAGAAATATATAGAGGAACAACAATGGATAATGATGTGATTTAAGGTTTTGGCATATACTGAGTACTATTTCATTGTCTTATCTACTGACCATAACATTCTGATTTATATCAATATGCTTGACAATCCAGTGCATCAGCAGAGTGGTCAAATCATCCCATAATGCACCTTAAAGTTTCTCTTTGGTCCATTTCCTTCCTTCACATCCAATAGTTACAAACTTTATAGAGCGGTCTCCTGCAGAGTGTCATGTTAAAAGCCCATGAACAGCACCCAATTAAAATTTTATATGTAATATTAGGTTTTTATTAATGTAGTATTTTATTAATAGAATGTGTAAATATTTAATGCCAAATTTTTATACATAATACTCCGTCTTATTAATCTAGTAAATTTTATTAATAGAATTTTTTTAAACTTTGCTTTTTGTTACTAGTACGGATTAATTGTGTGGTTAAAAAATAGTATAGTGCCAGATTTAAAATAACATTGCACATTCTCTTAAGATGTGGCATTCACAACAGGCAGTTTACCAATCTCCCTGTCTTTCCTACTAATACTCTGATTGCCGCTAGTGTTTCACCTGTTTTTAAAACTGAGCTGTTTATGTGGAGATCTGAATATCAAAGTGTCATGAGTCTTGTCTTTCAGACTTCAGATAACGAATGAATATCCAAACTTGTCTTGTCTAGTCTATTGCCATGAGTTCCTGCTATGTAAATGACTTTTCTGCCAAAAAAAAGGGTTCTTCACCTACACACCCCTTACAAGTTTCCTGGAATGTATGCTGTACACTATCTGATTCTTCTCCTGTCCAAATTAGTAGCACAGTCACATAGCCAATTCGAATATGCATGTACTTTCTGCACTGATATGCCATTGCCTTCTCCTCTTGCTGACACTTTTGATGTTGCTCCCTTTCATCGTCGTCATCATCCAGCTCCTATACCAGACGTAACATCTAAGGTCTTCGACAAGACCTAATTGGAATCTGCAGAGCCTAAATTTTAAGACCTTTTCTCAAACAGTCTTTTGCAGAATAGTGACTGTATCCTGGCTTACTGTTGGGTTATAATATCTGCAGCTGTGCTGCTGATTCCAGTCTACATTTGAAGTAACCTTCCTACATCCCAACCTATCAAGGGAACTTTGTGAACCAAGGTAGGTTTCTGCACTAGATAGGGAGACCAGGTTTCCCACTTCAGCAAGAAACTTCTTGCTATACCTTTCAAGAAGAATGTTTAAAAATTATGCCACAGTGATGACATCATGTCACTTCAGGCAAATACTGGAAGTAAGATTTGCCAGTGTGGTATTGATGCAATGCTTTTGAATTTTGACACAAGTTGTTTTTTTTTACCATAGAGTTTTGCCCAAATCCTTGTCTTCCAGCCAGAAACATTACTAGATGTTCCCGACAAAGATCTCAATCAGTGTTTATCTGCAGAGTGATCACTCTTTTTACCAAGCACTGCAGTGTTCCAACTAGCTTAGGAAGGTTTTCTGGATTTTATATATGAGGAAGTGTGTGTTGTTTGATTGCTGTTGTGTTCTGATGCTGTGCCTGCCTGCCTGCCTGTTAGTACAAGTGTTTTGGTTGTATCTCATAGAACTGAAGTACTACAAATTGGGAGGAGTTCTTGAGAAATAGGGGAAAAGATAGCACCAGACTTTGGTTCTGTTGAAACCAATAAAAACAAAAACTTAATATTGAAAATAAATGGGGTAATAAAAGGAAAGTATTAGTAGGAAATTTTTTTGTCCATATCCCTATTTAATTTCTTGAATTTGGAGACAAGCTCAGTAATAACTGATGAAAGTTCTGTGGTTTGAATGCCTGCTAGTACCTTGGTACCCTAGGAGTATTTTCCCCCTTCCTTCCAAGGCCATGCAAGGTAGGTAAAATTCTCTGGTCATTGCTTCCATTGCTCAATGCACACATCATTGTGTTCTACAATCTGCATGCAAAATGAACATGGGAATCCAGCATAGGAGAGCAAAAGAGAAAACATTTCAGTTTAAGGTTTTGGTATTTACCTACATGGCCATCCACAGTCTGGGTCATACATATCTGGGAGATCACCTCTCTATCTATACCACCAAAGTGTGCTTTGCTCCACTAACACTAACCAGTTGGGGTTCTCTGGTCCTAAGGAGGTACATCTGGCCTCAATCAGGGCCAGCAATATAAACAAGCTGACGTTGGCAATGTGCGAAGCGTTTACTGGTTCTTCACCAAAGAGTCAAAAATAGCCCCAGGAACTATGCTTCATTTCTTGCACGATTCTTGCATTTTCTTTAATAATGCCAGTTCTAGATTATTTCTTCCAATATATGTCTGATAATATTTGATAATATCTATCATGCTATCATATCTGATAATTTCTATCTATCATGTCTGATAATATCTATCATGCCCCCATCTCTGGACCCACCCCCACCTCCGACCTCTGTGCCAGCACCCATGTGCACTTGTGCATCTGGCACTGCCTCCTCCACAGCTGTCAGAATAGGAGATGGAGGGGGAAGGGCCAAGCAAGGCCAGGCAGGAGGCAGATCGGCATGATCTAAGCCCCGATCCCAGGGAACAACTGGGACTAGGACAAGAGGACCAACTGCTACCTCTACCAGACCCAACCCTGACCCTGCCAGCACACCAGCATAGTCCAGACAGCTCACCAGAGCATACATAGTGCCAAAGATGGACAGAGTTCTCAGAGCATTGCCAGAGCGCACAGCTCAGAATGAGCTGTCAATCTAGAGGGGGCCCATGTGATGATACTTAGACAGGTGTCCGGGCAACAGTGGGGGAGCCGATATTGGGGGGGGGGATGCTGAAAGAGACTCTCCTGAAGCTACTCCTGAGCTCTACAAAGAAAGGGAAGGGCCTTTCCTGCCTAGAAAGGTACCCGATGGCTGAGGGACAGAACGGGACACTGAAGGGAAGGGCAAAGAGTTAGACCGGTGTCACCCAGGAAGAGCTCTCCGCTGAGGTTCCAGATGCAGCCGGTGAAGCAGAATAGCTCCAGAGTCCTGCCCCGCCCTACTGTTGCCTGCCTGGACTTGGGAGTCCCTGGGGGAGGGGGAACAGAAGGCGGAGGAAGAAGGGGGCAGAGAAGAAGAAGAAAACACTGACCCAAACTCTGATGCCACGCTGAGTCTCCAACAGATTGAAGAACAGCCTCATTCAGCCCATGAACAGGGAGGGGGAAGGTGGTGTCAACAGACAGACTCTACTCCCAGCCCACCCCAGGGAAGGGCCAGGCTGATAGAGTGTTGCAAACTGCACCTGGGAAAGAAAGGAACCATTTACCTACCGTACGGGAGCGGAGAGCCAGGGACGGAGGAGGTGGGGAGTGGCAAGGGGAAGACACTGAGGATTAAGTAGACGGGGTGGAGACTGGAAGGAGGGTTAAAAAGAAGGGAGAGGGAAGCACAGTGGGTGGTGGAAACGAGTGGGGGACTGAGTGGAAGTGGAGTTGGTGAAGAAAGCTTGTATGGGGACAACGTGTAATAAACACATTCAACAGAAGCTACTGGTACTTACCTATCTGTCCTGCAGCCGAAGAGGGAAAGAGGCAAGATGGCTGTAGGGGGCAAAGGCAAGAATAGGGCGCCCCCTAGAGTTACAAGAGGCAACATGTGATATCCAAGGTGCAGGAATTTAGAAGCTGATCAACAGCAGCACTTAAGGAAGAGCAGGGTTGGCTCCTCCTTGTGGCTGCAACTTAGCAAAACCCCTCCCATTAGTTTGATCACCGAGTCCTAAACCACCCTCACTACAGTCATAGAATCATAGAATCATAGAATCATAGAGTTGGAAGGGGCCATACAGGCCATCTAGTCCAACCCCCTGCTCAACGCAGGATTAGCCCTAAGCATCCTAAAGCATCCAAGAAAAGTGTGTATCCAACCTTTGCTTGAAGACTTCCAGTGAGGGGGCACTCACCACCTCCTTAGGCAGCCTATTCCACTGCTGAACGACTCTGACTGAGAAAAACTTTTTCCTGATATCTAGCCTATATCGTTGTACTTGAAGTTTAAACCCATTACTGCGTGTCCTTTCCTCTGCAGCCAGCAGAAACAGCATCCTGCCCTCCTCCAAGTGACAACCTTTCAAATACTTAAAGAGGGCTATCATGTCCCCTCTCAACCTCCTTTTCTCCAGGCTGAACATTCCCAAGTCCCTCAACCTATCTTCATAGGGCTTGGTCCCTTGGCCCCAGATCATCTTCGTCGCTCTCCTCTGTACCCTTTCAATTTTATCGATGTCCTTCTTGAAGTGAGGCCTCCAGAACTGCACACAGTACTCCAGGTGTGGTCTGACCAGTGCCGTATACAATGGGACTATGACATCTTGTGATTTTGATGTGATGCCTCTGTTGATACAGCCCAAAATGGCATTTGCCTTTTTTACCGCTGCATCACACTGCCTGCTCATGTTTAGTTTACAATCCACAAGTACCCCAAGGTCTCGTTCACACACAGTGCTACCTAGAAGCGTATCCCCCATCCAGTAGGCATGCTTTTCATTTTTCTGACCCAGATGCAGAACTTTACACTTATCTTTATTAAATTGCATCTTGTTCTCATTTGCCCATTTTTCCATTGTGTTCAGATCTCGTTGAACTCTGTCTCTATCTTCCGGAGTATTTGCCAGTCCTCCCAATTTGGTGTCATCTGCAAACTTGATGAGTAGTCCCTCCACCCCCTCATCTAGATCATTAATAAATATGTTAAAAAGTACCGGGCCGAGCACCGAACCCTGAGGTACCCCGCTACTCACCTCTCTCCAGTCTGATGAAACACCATTGACAACAACTCTTTGAGTGTGGTTCTCTAACCAATTCCCTATCCACCTAACGATCTGAAAATCCAGATTGCAGTCCTTCAACTTATCCATCAGAACATCATGGGGAACCTTGTCAAAAGCTTTACTAAAATCCAAGTAAATGACATCAACCAAATTTCCCCGATCCAGCAAACCTGTTACTTGGTCAAAAAAGGAAACTAGGTTGGTCTGGCAGGACCTGTTGGAGACAAATCCATGCTGACTTCCTTGGATCACCAAATTGTCCTCCAGATGTTTGCAGATCGCTCCCTTTAATATCTGCTCCATTATCTTCCCCACAACAGAGGTCAGACTCACTGGTCTGTAGTTTCCCGGGTCATCCTTCCTCCCTTTTTTGAAGATCGGAATAACGTTTGCTCTTTTCCAGTCCTCCGGGACATCTCCAGTCCTTAAAGAGGTTCCGAAGATGATGGACAAGGGCTGTGCAAGTTCTCTGGAAAGTTCTTTGAGTACTCTCGGGTGCATTTCATCTGGACCAGGGGATTTGAACTCATCCAGTGCAGCTAAATGCCTCTCGACCACCTCTCTATCCATGTTAACCTGCCACCCAGACACTATCCTTTGGCTACAGCCATCTCTAGATGTGCCTAAACACTTAGACCTGTGGGAAAAAACAGATGTAAAATAGGCACTAAGCCTTTCTGCTTTCTCTGCATCTTTCGTTAGAGTTTGTCCATCCGCACCCAACAGCGGGCCTATTGCCTCCTTTACTTTACGTTTGCTCCTCACGTAACTGAAAAATCTTTTCTTGTTACAATTGGCTTCCCTGGCCAATCTTAGCTCACTCTCAGCTTTGGCCTTTCTGATGATTGATCTACAGTGCCTAGTAACCTGTAGGTACTCTTCTTTAGAGCTCTGTCCTTCCCTCCATTTCCTGAACATTTTCCTTTTCTTTCTTAGTTCCTCTTGAAGTTCTCTGTTCATCCAAATAGGCTTCTTAGAGCTCCTGCAGTGTTTTCGTCTTTCTGGAATAGTCATTGATTGAGCATGCAATAGCTCTTGTTTGAGTAGCGCCCACCCTTCACATGCTCCCTTCCCTTCCAGCATTCTCGTCCATGGTATGACATTCATCATGTCTCTGAGTTTATTAAAGTTTGCCCTACGAAAATCCAACATCCGCGTCTGGCTACAAGCTTCCTTGGCTCCCCATCTCAAAAGGAATTCTATGAGGACATGGTCACTTCCCCCTAGGGTCCCCACCTCCTTCACCTCATCCACCAACTCTTGCCTGTTGGTCAGTATTAAGTCCAGTATGGCTGAACCTCTTGTGGGTTCATCTACCATTTGATAAATGAAATTGTCAGCCAGGCAGGTCAGAAACTTGCATGACTGAGGACGCTTCGCAGAGTTTGTTTCCCAGCACACATCTGGGAAATTGAAGTCACCCATGATGACAAGCTCTGTGAAGCTCTGCCAGTTTGATCCCTGGTTTTGAACCCTGCTCTCGGCTCCTGCACAACCACTTTGGTAAACAGACTGGCTTTGATTCCTGATTCAGCTTTCCTAGTACCTTGACCTTGGCTGGCTTATTGACACCCCCTTGGCTGGACTTTGGTTGCCACAGTCAGTGCTAAGACCCAGACTGGATTCTGACTTCGCTCAACAATGTAGTTAACAGGGCTGCCATTGGGTGCGGCTGGATAGAGCAGCACAGTATTACTTGGACCCTACAGGTTCATTTAGCCTTCACAAACAGGGAACAAATGGCCGAAGCCTACCCAATAGTCCCCTATATTGCTCGTCTACTTCAGCTGATGGGTCTCTCTGGTGGCTTAACCAGGCCTGAACATTTTCCATACACTCCCACCTTGTGGAATGCACTTCCTTTCATGTAAAAAATATGTAAAACAAATAAGGATTCATAAGAGGGGTTCGGGTTAGCTTACATATGGTTCAGGAATGGAATTGATTAGTCTTAGAGGGAGCATTAGGTCTAGGGAAGATATAAAGTGATGACTAGGAAAGACCATAGGATGTATAAATATTTTGGACATTATTTTACATGTAAAAATATATTCAAATATAAGGATTCATGTTAGGGTTCATTTTGGTATTAGGGTTAGAGTTAACTTAGGTATGGTTGAGTATGGTTAGTCCTAGGGAGACCAATAGGGCTTGAGTAGGTTTAGAGTGATGGTTAGGAAAGGCCATAGGATGTATAAATATATTTTAACAATATTTTCAATCTAAAAATATGTTTAAAACCATGACTTCATATTGGGGCTAGTTTTAGGGTTTGGATAAGGGTTAGCTTAGGGTTTGGGTTGGCAAGTGGTTAGTGGGAGTGATGGTTAGTAAAGGCCTTGGGATGTATAAATATTTTTTATGTAATTTTAAATGAAAATAATATGTTAAAAAATTATGGCTTCATATTGGGTTAATTTTAGGGTTAGGGTTAGCTAACATATGATTCAGGATGGGAAGTGGTTAGTGGGAGCATTAGGGCTAGGGAATACTTAGAGTGATGGCTACAAAAGGCCATGGGATATATAAATATTTTAACCTTATTTTACATGCAAAAATATGTAAAAAAAATAAAGATTCATAATATGGTTCATTTTGGGATTCGGGTTAGCTGGGGTATGATGCCTGATTGTGAGTGCTTAGTCACAGAGGGAGTGTTAGAGCTAGGGAAGATTTAGAATGATATTTAGGAAAAGCTAAGAGATGTAATTTTTAAAATGTATTTCAAACATTTAAAATACACCAAAAAACCCCCCAACAACTATGGCTTCATATTGGGATTAATTTTAGGGTTATGATTAGTTTAAGTATGAGTTTTGGTGGCAAGTGTTTAGTCTTGGATGGAGCATTAGGGGTAGGGAGTAGAGTGAGTTCAGAAGGGAGTAGTTCTAGGGAATTTGTAAAGCTAAATCATGGAGCTCTATCATCCTTAAACAATTTTGCAATCAGGTATAAAGATAGTTTATCCATGCAAATATTTCTTTGCAGGTTGTGAATGACCTGCATAATGCAGGGGGTTGGACTAGATCAGGGGTAGTCAACCTGTGGTCCTCCAGATGTTCATGGAGGACCAGCCCAGCGTTTGCTTGCATGGGCTCATGGGAATTGTAGTCCATGAACATCTGAAGGACCACAGGTTGACTACCCCTGGACTAGATGACTCAGGAGGTCCCTTCCAACTCTATTATTCTATGGTTCTATGATTCTGGTCTCTTCCAGAATTTACTTCTGTAATTCACTCTACATGGGCCTTCCCTTGTCCTTGACCTGGAAACTGCAGCTGGTACAAAATGCAGCAGCTAAAGACCTCACAGGAACACCTTGGAAGACCCACATCCAGCCAGTCTGTGGCAGCTGCATTGTGATGAAGCTTCTTCTCATGGAACAAGCCTTTCTCCTTCTGTGCCTTGCTCCCCCTCCTGGGCAAATGCGGCTGGCTTCTCTAATGGCAGCTGTGGTGCTTATTGTAATTCTTAGAAATATCTCTTCTTATTCATTGTATATATTTTTGATGCTCACAGTTCTGATACTGATTATACAAAGCTTGAAGACAAGGTTCTATCTAGAAGATTTGTCTCACTTGTGAGAAAATCATACAAAACAAAGAGCTGTGAGTTTGATCCATATACGGGAGACGTGAAATGGAAGTGTAAGGTTTCAGATTCAAACACTAGGAAGGAAAAATTCAAAATCATCCCTGCTGCCTAACTGCAGCAAACACAAGTATGAAGTGCGCCTTAGGAGCCTTAAAACTTTCGTGCCCTTTCTTCTTCGTGCTTTGGTGCTGCTGGGATGAGAAAGTATTGTCTCTTTTTCACTGCAGCATCTACTCTGCAGAATTTGGCACTATGACCATGATAAGAGGCTGCCTCCACTTTGTATTTTCTTGCTTTTGTCAGCCTCATTATTGTAGCCTGGATGTTATTAAAATGCTTCCCTTCATCTTCTAATAATCCTTTCACGCCTCTGTCTCTGTCTTATGAACTTTAGAACATTGTGGAAAAAAAATTTTTTTGTAGTTTAACGTGTGTGTTTTTTTCAAGTTCATTGATCAAACATTTGTACATTTAAATGCTATAAATAATTGAAGAGCCTTCATTTTTCGGTGTTAAAATTAAGTTTTCTGTTCTGCCTTTTAAAACTAGAGCAAGGGGGAAGCATAATTTAATCCATAAAAGGCTGCAGACTGCACAGAACTCTGTCTTCCCCTTGTATGTAAGACTCTCTTCATTTTCACTTTGATTGCTCAGAAGAGGAAAGCGTGACTAGAGAAACTTTTGCAAAAATCTTCCAGTAGCTGACTTGTCAAAGGAATTTACCGACTTCCTGGGAATGCTTGAAGTGAAGGCACACCAGGCTTTGGAGGAAGTACAAGGAGAATATTTTAAGTCAACCACCACATGGTATAGACATATGGGGCTAAAACTGCAACAGGTGGAAAGTGCAGCATTCATGGTTCACTGATGTAAGGTAAAGCAGTTCCTTGGTCTCCGGGCTCCTTCATACAGATATCCAAACAGGATCACATTGTATACAATAGCCAATAGTCAAGAATGGAAGAACATAATGGAAAACCCAATCGTATTCTGTATACTGAAATCAGGGAAATGTGTAATGTCATGATGACAGTAAATATGTTTTTTTCTATCTATATTATTAACCAGAAACAATAGAAAGAAAGAAAGAAAGAAAGAAAGAAAGAAAGAAAGAAAGAAAGAAAGAAAGAAAGAAAGAAAGAAAGAAAGAAAGAAAGAAAGAAAGAAAGAAAGAAAATACCTCAGCTATACCTACTAATTTATAATTTATGCAAGGTGGTACAAAAACTATGGATTGGATCCTATGACCATCTTCTGCCAAGACTTCTGTCAAGGGAGAAGAACTTCTTACAGTGCAGAAAGATTTTTAAAAAATGGAAAAACGTAGTCCATGAATTTTCATGTCATCCTTTTACAGGGGCCGTCTTTGCTTTATTGTTCTAAGTTTAGTGTATGCCCATTACAACTCCTTAGTCCCAAATTCAAAAGTAATCCAGATGTCTTTCCTGCATGCAGTTTGGGGGAGCCCATGGTGTGTGTCTTCTCCACCTCTTTGACTCAAAACTGCCTTAAAGTCACCAACTGTGGTCTTGATCACTGTCTTAAAGTTAAATTTGTCTTTTGCAAATCCTCTGCATTCTCTACTTGACTATCTCAGACTGGATAATTTTGTGAGTAACAGGAAGGTAAAAATCATGGACATGTGATTTTTTTTTTTACTCCACAGCTGTTTGTTTTTCTCTTACTTCTGATATTAAGCATTTTTGTTCAGTGCTTGCTTTGCATTTTTCATTTTCAGCAGATGCCTCTATTTCATACCAATCTAGCTAGAGTTTCCATTTTCCCTCTTGGGTGTGGGATCTCTTGTCCCCAGATGGTCATGAATAATAATCCTAATTCCAGGGTAATCCCAGTGTTCCACTTTGGCTAGGACCAAATTAGGCGCTAATTGCAGAAATATTTGGAAAATTCTCTGATATCCCATATGAACAAACCTTTGGTCCTTGTAACTCCCATACTTGAGAAACAATTCAACAGTTTTCTTTTTTTCTCTTGTAGCCATTGTTTCTTCAGTAAATCTATTCCCTTAAGACATCTTTGCTTATTCCCCTTTCAGTGCCCTTCTCCAGTCATTTTAGAGACTACCATTTGCTTGATCTTCTGTTGGGTAATAACAGGGATGTCACTAAGGTGGTTGCAAAATACAAATCTATGGACTTCAGACTAGGAGACCTCAAGGATGGTTATCATTCTAGAACCCTGGCTTTCTATTTTAGAAGAAGAAGAGTTGGTTCATATATGCTGCTTTTCTCTACCCAAAGGAGGCTCAAAGTGGCTTACAATCGCCTTCCCTTTCCTATCCCCACAACAGACACCCTGTGAGGTAGGGGAGGCTGAGAGAGCCCTGATA
The DNA here is from genome assembly GCF_049243985.1 of Paroedura picta. Taxonomy (NCBI): domain Eukaryota; kingdom Metazoa; phylum Chordata; class Lepidosauria; order Squamata; family Gekkonidae; genus Paroedura; species Paroedura picta. Next base: position 63,578,684 of record NC_135376.1, on the reverse strand, counting down.
TTACTGCTCGGTCAGAACAGCTTTATCAGTGCCAAGGGGAGCCCAAGGTTGTATGTATACAGTTGGCTGCATGTGGAGTAGGAGTGGGGAAAAACCCAGCTCACCAGATTAGAAGTCTGCGCTCCTAACCAGTACTGGCTCTGTTATAAAGTTCAAGTTAAATTTGTCTTTTGCAAATTCTCTGCATTCTCTAATTGAATATCTCAGATTGGATCATTTTGTGAGTAACAGGATCAGTAAAAATCATGGATCATGGTTTATAAATCATGGTTTATCATTTTAGCATTGTGGGCAATTTGTGTAATTATGGAAATTGTTGGTGTGTTTACCTTGGGGCTTTGGTTTTGTATTTTACCTTAAGCACAGAATTTTATATAACTTGATTTTTTTTTAGAATTTTGGATTACCTAAAAGACTATAAACTGTACCGACACACCTGCTAATAAATGGAATGGAACAACTCCTTCTGATGAGAAGGGATTCCTATGATAAAGAATATTCTTTCTTGTTTGAAGACAGTCTTGCTCTGGGGTAGATCTTTTCCAATATGTCTTGCTCTAGGAAAGTGTTCTATAATTATTGTTTTATCTGCTCCTAGAACAACTTAGTCAGACAGCCAGGCCACATGCCTATTGAAAGATTGTGTCCAATCCACCATAAATTTGTACACAGAAGAACTTGATTCCAATTCTAAGTTACAGCCCAGCCCACTGGTTTCATTACTGAGGCTAAGCCTCAATAAAAAGCCATATGTGATACCCAATAAGACTCAGAGAGAGGCTGCAACTCAGAGGAGTTGCTTGCGTGAATCCAAACATTATCCTTTGGTCTTCTATAATTTTACAGTTTCCAGCCCATCCAGACTACAACTACTTTTGAAAAAGTTGTTTTTACAGATGAAAAACAAATAAAATAATAAAATGCTGATTGAACCAATAGTGAAACAAATAAACAATTAAGCAGAATTTTGTTCAGATATAATGCAGACTTATAAAAAATGGAAATAATCTGCAATAAATAGTAGCCTGCCAAGATTGAGGGTGTTTCAGACATATTCTATTTTTTTCGATTTGTCATGCTGTTTATGCACATGTGTGAATGTTATCGAACCATTTGTAAAACTGAATGTATGTCCTCACCGAGATGACATTTGCACACATTATAGAGCTGGAAACTACAGCTAATTTTAGCCTGAAATTACCCTAAACCAAGAACCTTTCCTGGTTAATTACCTTGACATTCATGGCACATACTTCTAAGTAAATGTAAGTTACAATCGGGCTCTAAAATGTGAGTATTGGTAATATCAAACATGAACTCTAGATGAGACTTGAAATTTTGAACCTTTCCCCTCTAATGGAATCTGGATACCAAAGTTGTCTCCTCCTACGCCTTCCTCTAATCATTTCCAGTTTTATCATGCAGCTGGATCTGACACTGAACTGATTCAGCATTATAGTGATGAGCAAACCATATGCTTCCAGTTTCTAGATGAGAGTTTCAACCAGATGCATAACCAAAGTCTTTCAAAACTTGTTCAGCTCTCTTTAGCTGCTGGGAATTTCATGAGGACAAGATCCCAGGGGATGATTCTCCCCCTCCTTGGCTCAGGCTCAGTGGAAAATATTGTGAGAACAGTAAAGTCAATATTCTGAATTCATTAACTCTGTTGTTGGCAACTGCCTTACAGTTGCCTGCTGCTTGGAAATGAAAAGCGTGGCATGGGAATCACGAGCTGCTCACCATCATTGGATGCATATTTATTCCCTGTAAAAACCACCCAGGTAAGTTTTCATGAAAATTAGGGTGAAAACTATCCTTGGTGGAAACCACGAAGACTGGTGTGTTCCCCTTCGCCCCACCCCCAACTGCTCTTTCACTTACAATGAACTTTATGAAAATTGTATTAAGGGAAATGGAGATTTGCTGAAAGTTGAAAAAAACTGTGTTAATGAACAAATGATGTCAAACAAAGTGGCTATGTTCAGTTTATGCCTGGACTGCTGGTATCCTGCTGGTGTGGGATGAAACAGGACAATCACTAAGGGCCTGATTATGGGGACCACTGTATCAACAGCAATGTCTGTAGCATAGTTCACCTGCTGGTCTTTTATTTCTATCAGGGGGGTTCTTTGCTGCACACAATCCCTAGAGGCAATTCCAGTGGAGGGACTATGAGACAGGTGAAGACCAGGGCTTGGATCCTATCTAGTGGTCACAAAGGGATAGTTTTGTTAGCTTCCCTCTTCCATGGTCTCCCCAAACTATTCCTGGTATTTTCTTGAGGCACTTGTGGCTGCTTTAGCATGGGGAAATTAGCAAAAATCACCTCCCACTTTGCATCCACAGAAATTCTAGGCTGCTAATGCTTAGTTGTCCCTAAGATTTCTTAACTCTACTTCTTCTCAGCAACAATATACAACTCCTATGCAGAATAGTAGTACAAAAATTAAAAAAAGAGAAATATTTTGCAAGCCGCCATTTGGCTTGCTGAAGGGTGGGTGGGAGAGACGCGGCATGAGTGGCCAGGCCCCACCGACATTGTTGCTGTGGCATGCGGCCGCACACACGGCTTGTGTGGGCAGGGCTGAGAGGCACCTTTATAAGGCACCGTGTGCTTGGCCCTGGCCTCTTCACCAGTGCTGGAATGGCGGATCCTTCCCTGTGCTTTTGTGTTATATGGTATTGTTTAATGTTTATTTTGTCACAGCGGGTTTTCAGAACATGAGAATTTGCAGGGCGTCCAGTGTGCCATTGGACACCCTGGAGTGTAGGTTCCCATTAAGGGATGGCACAGACAAGCTGTGAGACTACTTGATGGGGTGGGCAGGCATGGCTCGCTTGACCAGGCAGCTTTGGGGGCAGCCAAGGAGGTTTCTGCCTTTTGCCCCCCCCCCCCCAGGACAGTCATTTCCCATCTTAGAGAGTCCAAGAGGCTAGGGGATCTGAGTTCCCGGTGGGGAGCATTGATGGAGGTATTTTGCACGGAGCCAAATATAACAGTTTAAAAAACAACCAGTTTAGACCGCAATTGTTGTTCTGCATTGAATATAGTCTGTTGAAAAACTACGCTGCATTGCTTTCTGCATGGAACAATTTGTAGTGCTGCCCCCTGTAGTTTTGCCAGTGACATGCTTTGTTCTCTCATGCAGTCACTAATTTGCATAATCAAGGAGTTTCTCTGCATGACCAATAGAGTGTCTGAGGCAGGCAGGAGAGAAATGAATCGATGAAAAGCTTCTTTCAGAAACAATGCTTAAAAGATGCTTAAAGCACCAAAAAGGCAGTTCACCATGCAAAGCAAAATCAGTTTTGTGGAGTAAATTCACTCTCCTGTGCAGAGATCAGAAAAACCACAATGTATTTAGTGAGTTTTCATCAGCTTTTCCATCATTCAGAAGAGGCCATGGACTCCATGGCACCCTTTGACTCAATGGTAGCAGTCAGCAGACTGCATAGATCAGGCCATTCCATGATGTGTCAACCCTCCATGTGGAGGTGATGTGAATAAAGCTGTGGCCATTTCCAAGCCATTTTATGTGTTGCGTATTCTTCCATCAAAACTGGCCTCCTACATGCCAAATGTTTTGTTTGTTTGTTTTTTTCACTGTCACTAAAATATGAACTGTAGAAGAATTCTGTGCTCCATTCATTTCAGCAGGGATTGCATAGTGGCATATGTCTTTTAACATTTTGTTGTCTTTAACATATATACCACCATGTACACCGCCCTAAGATGTCATAGTGAGGGGTGGTATATAAATCAAATGAATGAACAAACTATACTCAAAATCTGCTGCAGCCCATCAAAGCAAATGGTTATTATTTCATATGGTACCTGAGATCCTGAGAATCAAATATCCTAGAATCTGAAATAGCTGTTAGAGGGGAAAGAAAAAGAGAAAGACCTATGACTTTCACCATCTTCCACTTATGGATTGCTGGATCCAGCCCATGTCGTCTATAGCAGGGGTAGTCAACCTGTTGTCCTCCAGATGTTCATGGACTACAATTCCCATGAGCCCCTGCCAGCATTTGTTGGCAGGGGCTCATGGGAATTGTAGTCCATGAACATCTGGAGGACAACAGGTTGACTACCCCTGGTCTATGCAGTGAGGACTACCTAATGGTGAGATTTAGAACACGGGAACAATTAAACCTGCTTCTTTTCTACTAATTGTCTCTTAAGAAGCAGCTTTTCAACAACAAAAGGACTGTCTGGATCGTGCCCCACACATGACTGTGTGGCACGTAGCATAGCCCTAGGTTTCAGCCTTGGGCCACTAGCCTAATTGTTGTGATCCACTTACTGTATGATTGTGTAGAATTGTACTGTCATCCCTTTTCCCTTTCTTCTGACTAGTTTCATGTATCATTAACTAGTGGAACTCACATTGCCTTTTACTGCATTCTTTTCCAAACATGAGATTCTGACAGCCATTTGCTTAAATTACTTTACACAACTTGCCATTTTAATCTTTTTTTCCTACTAATCTGGGACAAGCCATGAAATTTAATATTTATACCATGACTAATGTATGAAATTTGTAAGCTTTGTCTGTAATTTAAAGAGAGCCCCAAAGAACTTAGATTTTGAGTTGAAAGGCTTGGAATCCCATGCTTGGGATGAAGCCAATTTATTCCTACTGAATTTAGCTTAGCTCTTCTGAGTTGTGGATGAGGCTCCTCATTTCTGTTGTAATAGAAAAGTTTATCTGGAATGATTTAAGGATCCAAAGAATAATGAGATTGCTCCCATTTATTTCCAGCTCTGTGAAATATGAAGTGTGCTTTCATATAATACTCATCACGAACACTTGAGAAAAAGAGACTACCTTTTTAGTTAGAAATCCATCTTCTTACTGAATGATGTTCTTCTTTAGCCCATTCTTCTTAAATTCATATGCCTTATTCAGCATTAATTATGGATGTTTTATTGATGGTATTTGTTATATAAATGAAGATTTGTCGATTCTATACTATGTTTTGTACAGGAATCCTTTGCTGTAACCCGGTTTGAACTAGTCAACCATTGGAAGGACTTGGGGGAGCCACTTAGGCTGGAGAAAGAGTTCACACTTAGCTAAGTAGAGTGTTGGGACACATAGCAATGTGGGATGTGCAACTAAATAGCCAAAAGCATACAGTGATATTTACCAATGTGTTGTACCTCTTTAGAAATGAACATTGCACAGATTGCTACAACAAATCTTACTTTGATGAAGACAGGATCTATCCTATCTGAAAAGAGGAAAATCAAGTTTCATTGATTATGAATGGGAAAAATGATGAGCCAGTCTGTGTCAATGACGATATACATAGATATTACTCTGGTCTGTGGCAAAGAGGCTACACATGCAGTTTTATTCTTGGTTGACATTGTATACTGTGGTCATCATAGCTGGTACAGTGAAGACTTCAGGGTTCAACCTTTGGGTTGTTCCCCCACTATCATCACCACCAAGTTTCCTATGCATAAATACTCTACTATAGCCATATTAAGAAGCAAACTAATGCTGAAGAAAGACACTTCAGTTCAAAGCTACATAAGCTACATACATGACATTGCTATAGATATCTGCTTCCACATTTCTTTTTAACACCAGGGATAATGTTATGTGCAAACTGTTAGATAAGTGGAACTACTTCAGCTGGATGTCAAAGAGAAATGTGTTGTTTACCCAAAAAACTCATTTGCTTATCCAATTATTAGAAAACTTCAACTTGGTTAAAAATATAGATTTGCAACAACTAAATTATGGCATCGGGATGACAGATAGACTAGAATGGCATAGTAGTATCAGGGAGACGCAGTTTCAAATCCAAACCTGTCCCATGAAAGCTCACGAGTGACCTTGGGCCAGTCTGAGGAAGAGTGCATGCATTCAAAAGCTCACACCTTGAATAAATCTTTCTTGATCTTAAAAGTGCTATTGGACTCAATTTTTGTTGTGCTACTTCATACCAACATGGCTACCCACTTGGATCTATTATGGCTGTTGAGTCATACTAGCAGAGAGAGAGAAAGTGTGGAGAAGAGAAAAACCTAACCCCATGAAAGACAGAAAAGCAAATGAAAACTTAAGCATAATCGATATTCTATAAAGTGCCATTTAACAACAGAAAACACACAATATTCAGATTATCACTTAAAACTTCACAGTACTATATAAAATGTGAAATAAACTTTTATGATTTAAGAGTAATTCAGGAGCCAAGTCCAGTAAAAACACAGGCTGGCAACACATTTCATCATTTTTCTTCATTAGGGCACTGCTATATTACAGAAACATGTAAAATGAAGACATGAGAATACATTTTATGCAATGATTGATCTTTATGTATGACAAAGAGTTTTTTATGTTTCCCCCCAGAGTAAAAGTCCTACTTAAAGATCCAGCTAAAGATTTCCTTAGAAATTATTCAGGATATGACACCAAATAACCTGAGAGATTAAATCAGTTATTTGACCAGCGTGCTTGTCAACCTGTAGGCAGCTTTGGCTGTTGTTGTCAGGCATTCTAGATTGGTCAAGACAGCCCTGCTTCCCAAGAGCATAACCTCCGTGCAGAAAAAAATAATCACAAAGGACCCTCCAGAATGCAAAAGGCAGAAGAAATTCCAAACTGCATCAGCCAACACTATGTTGTTTTGAAAATCTGTAAAACAAAATCTGTCAAGTGATCTGTCTGTAATGATTAATTTTATATGCTGTAACCTACCACATTTTATAATATACCAGGCTCTGTGGAATAAGTCTCACTGCAATTTTTTTTTATTTTAAAGAATACAGAAAGCAGAAGATAAAGAGTTTTGCTTTACTAAGTAGCACAGGCACAGCCATGAACATTGAGATTTGGTTGCTTTGACCCAGTAGAATGAATAATCATTTTGTAGCCCCATTTGCCCAAACACATTCAGGTTGGCACTGCCATCTGAAACTAGAACATTTATCTCTGACTAAAATAGTGGCAAGAGTGTTAGATATCAGAATATCATCCCAAATGTAATATGGTTATAGGCAGTTTTGATATGGTTGTATGATTTCAATAAACTTGGAAAGATTTTCTAATAAATAATTATTTATTACATTTCTATTCTGTCCTGTCTCAGGTGACTCTATTGAATTTGTACAACCATGTTATATTTGCACACAACCGCATGACATTTGGGATAATATTATTAACTCTGTTTAGAACTGCACTGTAAGATGATGATGGACAGAGAGAATGAGGTACTTTGCAGCGTGTTTACATCTGCATTCATGTTATACATATAGAGGTAAGATGAGATATTGAGAGTCAGACTTCCAACAAAGGTACACTCAAAGTCACCATGAGTGCATAGTAATTCTTGTCAAAATTCTGAGGATTATCTAAAATACCTAAAAAAGTTTCTAACCTTAATAGGGCTCTAGGAAAGGTTCTTTACGGGCTCTATGAGCTCTAGGAAAGGTTCTTTATGGGCTCTAGGAAAGGTTCTAGATGTACACAAAGAACATGGGACAAATAATGATAAGTAGATAGCCAGTATGTTGGCTTGTTAGTTGCCCTCATGAAAGCAAAACTCAAAGGGAAAAAAACCCAGTGATAACAGATTTTTTTGAAAGTCAGTGGGATGAAGTTAAAAATGTGCCAAATTTGGATATGGGAAATCTTCAGATCTATGCTCCACTTTGGAATTTCCTCAGTGCTCTTGATCAAGTCATTTTTTTTCTAATCTACCAGAAATGAAACTGAAATAGATCTGTCCCTGCCTTAGAATAATGGTGAAAACAGAGGTAACTAATAAATGACTACTGTTATAGGAATGCCAGTGTTCTTAATCTTGTTATTTAATTCACCTACGTCGGTGGATAAGAGAAAAAAACGTCTTTGGCACTTGGGCAAACAGGGGACAATTTTTAAATTATTATTCCAGTACATTGCTAAATAAATATTTATGCTAACAACATGCTACCCTAAACTTTCCCCTAAGTAAAACCCACTTTAAGTGTGGAATTTTAATGTAAGAGGTATAATAAATGTCTCTGCCTTTAATTTGAGCATTACCGTAATCTAATGTGAATAAAAAGTCACTGGAGATATGAAGAGGCAACAGCCCCTTTAGGGCTAGTGTCATAGCGCAAGCAACAAAGGGGAAACCCTTGTTAATCCATTGGAAATATCACGTTAATAAATGAAAATGAGATAATGACTTTTGTGGCGAGCTGAATCTTGTCTAAAGCCTCTTATGGGCTTCATGTGTCTCAATTAGGGACTATGTCACATGGCTAAAAAACAAGATGAAATAAGTTCAGCTGCAGGCTGACTACACAGAGGAAGGAGAATAGATAGAGTGGGGTTGATGTTGTAGTTGCTTTCTTCCCCTTTCTTTTGTGACAGAACTCTTTTTTTCTTCCACTTAGAAGTTTCATGCTGGGGTTTCAAGGAGATCTATGACAGGCGTTTCAAAAACTTTCCCAAAATTTAATTTACTGCAGTTTGCATGTTCTTTTTCTTTCAGGATATAAAAAAGAAGCAAATCTATTGCAGTTCATTTCAATGTCAATTAAGACCAATCCCATATATTCTAGCCAATAACCTCAAACACCACAATGACAAAAAAGCAACAAAGAGTAGCGTCTACCAAGCTACTTTGTTCTATACATGTAAGAACAAGTTCAAATCTCCCAGGATCTGAAAGTACCTTTCAACCTAATTATTTAATTAAATTATTTCTGAAATAAATACTGAATTTTTAAATATATATATTGACTTGCAGAGGGGAATATGAACTGCAAGGAGATATGACACAGATGTTTTGGCTTTAAAATGGCCACCACTTTTTATTTAACATTTTTACCAGGTTGGCAACCAATGACAAGAGAGCCTGCCCTGCCATACAGCCAACTGGTCCTAATCCCCTGACTCCAAGAAGCTCTCTGGAGCTCCCCACTGTTCCCAGCTGGGAACTTGGATCTCGTTGCCTCCCAGAATCCTGCTTTAACTGGGAAATGACCTTTTATGGGGGAGCCAAAGGGCACCAACCTTAGTTAGATGCTCCCTAGGTCACTTGGCAAACAGGCCCATTCCAAGCCTTCCCAGCTGGGTCGGGTTTCCCATTGCCATTCCACCTCTTAGGAGGCCCCAAACCTCCAGGGGCTCCTGTGTGCAGACAGGGCCCCTGCCAACAGGCTCTTTCTCATGGCAAGATCACTGCAGCTGTGACAATAAAATTCAAGTTAACAAACTAACACAACAATTTATTAAACAGGGTGGGAGGGAGGGAAGTCGAGGGGCAAGAGGCAGAGCCCAGGCATGTGGTGCCTTAAATAGGTGCCCCCAGGCTCTGCCCCCTGTCAAGCCAACACAAGCATGTGGTCACTGGGCCACACACACTGCCACTGGTATGCTGTTGCATGTGCCTTGCAGCATTAGGGGTAAGGGTTTGTATATGAGATGTAGGGTAGTATAAAAAAGCAAATGTATTTACATCTGCTTTTGCTTCTACCCCTATCCCCCACCCCTTCTTTCACACTATTTCTTCCTCTGTCCCTCACACAAACACGGTTTCTCCTGTTGTTCATTCCCACAAAACCCCCTGTAACTTTCTCCCCCTCCAAAGCCTGTCAGTCTTTTTTTTACTCTCCCTCCCCAGAAATTTCTTATTAATTTTCTCTCTCTCTCTCTCATTACCTCTCCCACTCATTAGTTCCAACATTTATACTTTTTAACAAACACTTTTTCTTTCTTCCTTTTCTTTCCCATAATTCTTTCATTCTCCCTCTCTCTCTCTTTCTTGTTCTTCTGAATGCTGATGACCATAGATGGGACCATCTTGATTTTAGAACATACAATTTAAGAAAATTAAGAACGATTTTTTTTTGCAAATAAATTGATGGTAGATTTTATGAAAGTGGGGGATCCCCAACCCCCAGTTGGCATTTCCTGCCACTGCACTGAGTGGCAATAGGAGAAAAATGTAAAAAGGGACTCAGAGCGATTTTACTTCTGGGTGTACCCAGAAGTGATCTCATACCTTTCTAGGAATTGGATAGAACTCTGTAGTAAAATCATGAAGGTCTTGATCATTCCTAGAGAATACTGAGAGTAGTGCCAGGTTTCCCCCTGAATTGACAACAGTCCTCTCTAGAAATCACCAACAGCTCTATGGTTTTGCTATAGAATTTTAACCAATTCCTAGAGATTTATGATGTCAGTTCCAATCGTTATACCAATGGTTATCCACTACCCTCATACACTACCCAGTCTCTGCTATTTTCCAGTCACTTAAATTAGGCTGTACTTGAATGTGAATGTGAGCACAAATCTATGTGGGATGGGACAGTCATTCAGCAGTCCTTAAATATGGAAGATTTTACAGCCTTTATTAATAGAACCACTCAGTTTCTTCCAGATCTATAATGACTGAAGGTCAGATATGGCTACAGACATAAATAGAATAATTTCTGTCCACAATATTCATGTACTTTGCATGGTATCTTAATCCAGATGATTCTTTTTGTTGTGGGGTATACAGAAGACTACCCTGATAAAAAGCAACCCTTTGAATTCACCAGTGAGAGAATGTATCTAAAACTATCTGCATAAATATTAATTAGCATTTAGCATATGAAACAAATCCCCCCCCCCCTCCAAAAAACCCCCCAACAAAATCTACAATGAAATCGATACAGCCCTGGCCAGAAATCATCACACGCCACTTGAATCTCTACAAATACTTTGTCTAAATATGACCTCTTCAAAATATAATGAGGTTAATTTTCCCATTATTTCTAGCATTATTTTTTTAAATGTAGCTCTTCAAGGGTCCACTCATTATACATTCATTTAGTATTCATGGGAAGAACACTGATCATAATGAATTCATTTGGTATTCATGTGAATGTCACATGCACTTCCATGGAGATACTACTGTAATTCTACTTTAGTGAAACTATTTTCCTTTACCCACTCACAGTTGCTATTTTTTTCCATTGCTCTCTACAGAAGGGAAAAACATTATTGAGGCTCCCTCACAATTCCTGACATACTAGTGCTCTGCATCAAACACACACACAAACACACATACCCTATCCCACACAAGTCATTATATACTCTTTATTATTCCTACAATCACAAGTCCAAAAGGCTTGAGCTGAGAATGCAGAGATTTACTGCAATCATTATTTCAGTAAACAGATGCTTGACTTCCTTATTCATGTGCTGTTCCTTAAAAAAAATGGCCATTGGACACAAGTTAATTTTAGTATTGTCTCCGTTCTTCTGTTTCCCCAGCCTCAATTTCTCAGCCAAATGACTGCAGAATACTGGGACTTTATGGGTGTCATCAATAAACCTCTGGATTGATCAGAAAGTCTTGGAGCATCAGGATATGTGCATGGTCTTGAAGTGGTGTTCCCACTGTGCTGTGAGGATAAAGTCGTACAGTCATAAGACTTGCAAAAGCAGTGAAGAGAATCCCCAAGCACAGATAATTTTAACAGTCTGCGTCTGCATACCCACATGTGCAAAACCTCAGAGCACTTCAAGCTTCACTTTCAGCAGTTATTTCCTCTGTGATCAACCCAATTTCTCCCCCAGTCCTCTATTTGCATTTCACATGTTTAGAGCAAGCAGTAAGGGTTAAGTTCAGTTTTCCTTCTGTTGGAATATTTAAGATCTATAGTGTACAGCAGGGGCTCATGGGAATTTTAGTCCATGGACATCTGGAGGGCTGCAGTTTGTCTACCCCTGATCTATAGTGTACACGATTCAAAGGGATATGAAAAATCTCCTACAGGAGGCATTGACGCAGATATATATATATATTTAGCATAGTTAGAATAGGAACTGCTTTTCAAATAGTCTCCTCCTATGTCCTGATTGGATATTTTGGAGACATCTTGCTCCTTTGAAAATACTTTCTCCCAGCTTGCTCCAGAAAAGACAGTTCAACTGCATAGCAGGAGGGCCTCTGAAGAGGACACACAGGGTTGGCAACACAGCTCAGCATCCACCCAGACTCTTATGGAGGCCCCCATGATGGCAAGGCTTTTGTTCAGACTCAGATTTCCCCCAAACTGATCTAGCCCATGTCCAAACTTCCAGCTGTGACAAAGTAATGATATAACAAAATCAATCAATAACAGAAACATCATGAAAGACATAATTACATCCAAACTTGAAAACCAAATAGTCTGAAAAATAGGCTGGGTGGGAAGATTCCTGGCTGAGCAGCATAGGAAGAAGAGGCTGGGAGCTGAGTCATGAGCCCTTTTAAGGGCAAGCCGGCCTTGAACCTTCCAGCCCCTTCCTTCCCCTGTGTCGCACCAGCCATATAAGTACACCATGCCTATCTTTCTCCACCCAAGGAGTCCTCCTCTTCTTCAGCCTCACTCCTCTGCTGATGCAGTCTTGCAGCCAGTAGTGAAAGAAGCCTAGAAGTCCCATCACAGTTATTTGAAACACTTCTTGAAGAGTTGTATTGAATTTCTTAGATTCAAGTTGGGCTGTCAAAGTTCAAGTACTTTGAAATCAAACCCAGATCTAGCAAGTCTATGTTGTATTGGTGTGTATTTTAAATAATTCTAGCAAAAGGTGTGGTAGTGGTTAGATAGGTTATTCAACATCTGTTGGGAAAAATTAATACATAGAGAAGAATATTCAGCTTTCTTGTTTTGGCCCACATCTCATCAGCAATGTCACTGAGTGTGATGGAACTCTGGAATTTTAATTTTTGCACATAAAGTTCAAGACACATTTGATGTGGCAACATGTACGTGTTTTCCATTGCACAAAACAGATGTCCATCTGTTAATTTTTCCTTCAATGTTAGTTTTGAATAACCTAATGCTCTACTCATGGTGCAAATAGTCCTGCAACCACAATAGATCTCCCTCAATATGTTTGTGTGTGTATACTAAATATTTTATTTTTGTATGTATTTCAGGGTACTATTGCTTTAAAATTTATGGAGCACTCAGTTTGAATTTTATCACTGAGGAAAGCTTTTAGCTAAAACACATTTTGTAGTGGTTCTTGGTATTAGATATAATTTGTTCCTTTAACTTGAATTTTGCTAAGCAGTTACATGTTTCTACATCCATTTAAGGGGGGGGGGACTATGCTTAGAAGGGTGTAACTTGGTTCAGTGCTACACTGTCAATCAGTAGTACACTGTCAATCAGTACACTGTCAATCAGGAGAGGAATGGGAAGGCGACTGTAAGCCGCTTTGAACCTCCTTCAGGTAGGGAAAAGCGGCATATAAGAACCAACTCTTCTTCTTCTAATTATCCAAGTCCATTGAAGTATTCCATCATATTCATTTATTTAGAAGGCATACCTGCCACATAAGAAGGATTACAACTGCAGAAACATAAAAAATACAAAACAAATAGCTCAAGTAATTTTTTTAAAGATTCTTTAAAAAAAAAGAAAAGCTATCATACCCAATCAGTAAGGGACCACATACAAACACTCAAGTAAGGAATGATATGTACAGGAATTTGATCTAAATCAGGAGAGCATAAAGGCCCATGTAGTCAGGGCCAGTGGAAAATAAGCTGCTCTTTCTGCAGCCCAAGGATTAAGTATGCTAAGGGAAATGCAGAAGGTGGCACTAAGAGGTATCAGATCCCTTCACTGGTTAAGGCTGGTCAAGGAATGAAAGCTACTGCTTGGCCTGAAGAAACTCCAATGAAAGGGAGACATCGAGTCTTTGACCAGTGAAACAGAAACAGCATGCCTACTTGAACTGAGCATCACAGGGATGTTTCAGATCCTTCCAGGATCACCAGCCTCCAGGTGGAGCCTGAGGAGCCCCCATAATTGCAACTGATCTTCAGACTACAGATATAAGTTTTCCTTGATAAAATGGGATGGATCTCAGGAGGGTGGTTTATATGACATTTTACCCTGATGATGTCCCTTGCTTCTTCCAGCCCATTCCCAAATTTCTAGGAATTTCATGATCCAGAGCTGGCATCTTAGACCCAGATCTCAGATGGTCTGTAGCAAGAGAAGCCTCTTTTGCAGGTTTTCTTTCCATGATAGCAGGTGGAGTAACTTCCATGCATTAGTACCATTGCACTGCTGAATCCCAGTCATATGCCGAATTATGTATTGACTAGTGACATCACAAAGTTGTTGATGGTTCTTTTAAAGAGACTTTATCCTCCTACAGATAAATGGCAATTTGCAGGCTCGGTAGAAAATGATCCCAGATCTCCCAAATGTGGCTTATTACTTTCCATCTCATGTTTCCTACAATACCTTTGGAACCCAGAAAGACAAGCACTGGTATTACTGTAATATTTGGTGAGCACATGGACCTGCCTTATACAGAGCCAGACCATTTTCCTATCAAGGTCATTATTTTTTTACTCTTACAGAGTCAGGGTCTTCCCATTGCCAGCTTCCTGATGTTATTAGCTACAGACAGCAGGCATTGAACCTAGGACCTTCTGCATGCCAAGCAGATACTATGTTACTGGGCCACAGACTTGCCTGTGTTTTTACTGTCTTCTAAAAAAATTGGTATTGCAAACTAGGAAATAGCTGTGGTTCTCTTCAATGCCTTATAGAAACATTCCTTTGCAATCCCAAAGGAAAGTGGCTTCTGTTTGTAGCATGTAATAGCCTGTCATGCTGGCTAGAAATTTCATGTGGCCCATGCTTACATAAATGGCAATGACCAATGTGGGTCTTGTTCAAAGGCTCTGGTTCTGTTTGCTCCTTTCTCACATAAACTGGTATGTCTGTGGGGAGGTACATCATGCTAGGGAAACAACCAATTTGTGAATGTGTGGTTTTGTTTTTGGATGTGAATAAAACTTTAGTCATGACATATTGTTTTTGTGGCATAGTGTCCTGAATAGGACACATTAGCCTAAATGTATCTTGATAAGCACTTTCTATGATGCAAGAATTTTTCAATATTTATTTCCAGAATTAGTCTTATGTTTCTGATGTCCTAACAGTGCCTATTAGCACTGACTGGAGATGTTTTGATGTTTACTGTCATATCAATGACTGCTTTATGCTCTTTTTAAAAATAAAATGTCAGTTTTACATATATGCTCTTAACTTCTTATATTGGTAGGAAGTCATGAACCATTTGCTCCACTGTGTTCTTCTATCTTGTCTGGAACAACATGTGAGATTTCATTTTTCCGTTTCATAGCTAACATGGTGGCCTAAGCAAACATCAATAATTTTGCCAGAGCACCTTGTTTTATCTGTATGTGTGGATAACTCCTTTTCCAGATATAAATTTGTGAAGCAAAATATAATCGGACCTTACACACACTGTTATTCCATTAACTTTGGTGATACTTACTTTATGTATGTTTGCTATCAGTTTTCCATTTGGATTCTCATTTTTTAAAACTGAAGTTCTGATTATACATACAGCTGTAGCAGATGAAAGTTTTGTATTGATTTCCATGTCAGGGGCATCTGTATAAACAATGTCTGTATGCAGAATAGCTTCTGCCACTGAATAAATGGGGAAATGTTGATGCACTTGGAATCTCATGTGTACCCTTCACAGAGGTACAGATTTTACTGTAGCAAGTGACTGTCACCAACAGAAAATCATTTAAGCATTTCCAGGTCTCACAAATATCAATGATTTTAGTAATATCAAGTGATTTAGTATTCGATACAGGAGCTGTGGATGGGCACAAACTGGGCATGAAGCAAAAAAATGCCACAAAATTGCCCCAGTGTGTGTTATCCACACTGAGGTCTGGGGGAGGGCATGAATGCATTGCTGTCAGCCTAAAATGTCTTCCACCCATGTTAGCATGCCAGTTCACTTCCCTTTTTTTCAAAGGGAAGGGAAGGAAGGGAACAAGCATGCCGAAATGACTGCTGTGGGAAAGCCCAGCAGACCCCAAGCCTCTCATGCAGAGATCAAGGTCTCTGCACAATCATCTGTTTGGCAGGGTAGGCTGGCTGCTGAATCTGTGCTGGGCAGCCCAGCAGACCCTATACCTGATCATGAAGGGAGCTCACTCTCCCCTTGATCATCTGTTTGGCAGGGTATGCAGGGCTTCTGGGCTGATCCTGGGTAGCCCAGCAGACCCCAAGCCTGATTGTATGAGGATCTTCCTCTCTGAATGATCAGCTGTTTGGTGGAGTGTGCTGGTCTGACAGACTCTAACTGGAATTCTCTGGCCAATCACTAACTCCTAATAGGAGCCATTCAAACATGTTCCAGTATTACTAAGATGTTAACATTTGTCCAGCAGAATCATGTGGATCAGGTACATAATATTAGTGGAAAAGCAAGAGACCTAGCTAATTGGAGATAGATATCAGTATCAATTTATTATTATATGACTTGGCTTTTGTTTTCATCATGTAATACTTGTATAAAATAGTGATTTTTAAAAACTGAAACTACAGTGGTACTGTTAACAGACAAATAATTCCTTCCAGTAGGCTCACAATCTAAGGAAATCTTTTGAAAACTAAAATGTAAGTTTCCAGCTCCAGAACTTTTGTTTAGGCTCAGAACCTTTGTGACCATTGCAAATGGTCTTTCACTAGCCTGGCATTTACTAAAGTAGATCTCATCTTGTATAATTAAAAGAAATAGTTTCCCTTTAAACTTAACCTCTTCAAACATATTAGATGTTAAGTATTTGGTGTCTGTGTTTTACATTATCTCCCCCTTTTTAAAAAAGTCCACATTATTTGTCAGACAGGATTTACCCTTTATGAAAATATTCTAGCTAGTTTATTTCTCCAGATGTTTTGTGATCTCATCCTTTATTAATGCTTCTAGAATCTTGTCTACCACTGAGGTCAGACATACTGTCTATTAATTCCTAGCTCTTTTCCAAGCCATTTTCTCTTAGGCCAGGGTTGTATTTTTTGCTGTTCAGTCCCTTGATGTCTTCCCTTTCTCAGAGGAGTTGTGATAAAATCTCCATTATTGAACCAGTAATCTTTTCAGTGATCTTGTTAAAGATTCCCCAGTATATACCCTCTTCCATCATGAAATTTTTTAGCCTCCAGTGAATATAACTTACGGAAGACTTATTTTGATATGGAACGATCATGTCCAAGAAACTTATATTAGTCTAAAGGTCAGTGGGTTGGATCCTACCAGCATTTCTCACTATTCCTTGATTCTTCTTCCTTCTGTGACCCATGTGGCTTTTGTCCATGCAGTTTTCACAGTTCCCAGCAAAGGTTTTTCACTTATCACCTAATATGCTAGCAGACAAACCAGATATGACTCATAAATTAAAAGTACCCACAGATTTTGTGCAGTGAAGTGTTAGCATGTCAAATACATCTCTGCAAGAACTGGGTTCAAGCTCCCACTCTGCTATGAAGCATACTTGTAACTTTGGTCACTCAGTCCTCAGCCTTTCCTACTGCACCAGGTAATTACTATGTTTTAACCTAGATGTGAACTATATTTTATTAACTATTGTACTATTGACAGAATATATGGGAAACCACCCGAGCCAGCTTGCTAGGTGGGTCAGTTTAGAAATCTCATAAATCAGCAATTAATAAATAGGTGTGAATCACCAGGGAAACTGAAGTGTCACCCACCTTGAGTTGTTTTGTGGAGAAAGGTCATATATATATACATATTTTAATTAAATAGATACACATTAATAACTTTTATGAAAACCAAAATAACAGCTACAACATAAAAACCTTCAGCAAACTTCCTATATCTCATTTACAAGGAACACTGAGAAGGGACAAATTGTGGCAAGGATTTCCAAGAAGACAAGACTAAGAGCACTTTCTTGGGAATAAGCTCCATTGAGTAAATTTGATTGAGATTCCTCTTTGACAGTATAGTCCTAAACAGAGTTACATTCTTCTAAGTCCATTGACTTGGAAGGGTGTTACTCTGCTTAGGTAAGCATCTAACTGAGCAATTTTGTTTCACTGATACTTATGGAATTAGAGCACTTAATGGAATATCAAGAAGAGAATTCACAGCTCAGCTTAAGCCGAGGCCGCCATTGCTGCGGTGGGTGGGGTGGATGGGAGAAATGCAGGGAGGGAGAGGCTGAGCACATGTGTTGCTTAGCAGCAGCACGGCACTCTTCAATTGGCCAAAGAGGTGAGCGCAGGCGCAGGAGAGCGCCTTGTGCTGGAGTTCTCCCTCTTTGTCTGGGATGCAACAGAATCTCCACCCTTCCTCCCTTTTTCTTTGTGTCTTCCAGTTGGGTGGGCCTGTGGTTTGGTCAGGCTTTTGGAATGTTGCTGTGGGGTCACTCGATTTCACTGTTTGCTTTTTGTCACAACTGTGGGTTGGCAGAGGACAGAGCCAGTTTGGGGGGAGTATGCCCTGTGTGGCCTACTCCCCATGAATGGGATCTTTTTAAAAAGGTGGCAGGCTGTGAATGGCTGCCAAGCCCAGCTAGGCTTGGCACAGAATTTCATAGAGCCAGGTGGCCCTGGACGGGTGCAGAAGAGGATTTCACCTCCTCTGGTGTCCAGGGTGGGCCACTTCCCAGATAGTTAGGGGCAATGGCTGGGGAACCCGCATTTCCAGATGGGAATTAAGCAGGAGGGGTTCAAGCCATTGCCAGGAAAATAAGGCAGTCGGATGACTGCTCTGGCTCCCAATCCTATGCCATGCCAACCCTCGCTGGGATTGCAGTTAATAAAGTTGTGGCCTTTCATGTCAACAAGTTTGAGCATATTTATTCAGCCTGGAACTCCCACCATGCAAGGCAATGTTCCTTCTTTGACTAAATGGCCTTCCTATGGTTCAGATAAATAAACCTTCCATAATTAAGATCCAACCTCAGGGATACTCATTGACTGGCAACAGGTCATGATGTAGCCAGCAAAGAAAGAAAAAACACCATATCTTTGGAAAGAATAAGGCCACAGCTTTTTTTGAAACTCGAGCAGGAGCGATGGCCTGGCATGAAGAGGAATCCAGATAAACATGGTCAGACAACCATGAGTGAACCATGGTCCCAGATGGCATCTTGGTGTCCCCGCCATGGCATCAGCCTAGAGCAAGACACCACCTCCCATCTCAAACCCACCCTGGGAAGATGGTTTAAACTGATTCATAGACCTGTATCCCTCAAAAGGAATCCTCCCATGCTAAACCGCCAGCTGTGGCACATTAACACAGAACCAACCCAACTTATGAACAGACTTGAAGAATAAAACAGCATATAAAATAGGGAAGGAGAGATGGAAGCTTCCCCCCCAAGCCACCAGAAAGGAAAGAGGCATTGGCAATGCCCTCTCCTCCCCTGCCCATCAGGAGTGGTGCGCTTCAACAAGCCTCATTAAGAGGCTCACAGAAGCTGCGCACCAAGCAGTGCATCTTTCTCACTGCCAGCTTGCTCCTCTGCAGCAGCAATGTGGCACCCTTGGTAAGTCAAAGGTCTGATTTTCTTGAGTCTTCTAAGCAAGGTAAGATATATTAGGAAACAAATAAGTTGCATTTCCAAAGACTTTCAGGCTGCATGTAAATTTAAATTTAAATTGAATGAGAGGCTTCAAGAATAACAGACATGCCACCAGTTATTTCAACCTGTTGTAAAAGGAAATCTTCAAAAGCCACTATTTTAGCTGCAATCAGACTTGTTTGTGACAAGACAGTCTCCAATGACACTACAACCTCACAATTTAAAAACTTCAGGATATTAATATTAGCAATGTAAATAATGGACAATTCTTCAGAGGGCAAACAAAACTTGTCCTTAATTTTTAAATGATCAGCTTTTATTAATGAAGGCTAATTAACTGTGATCCTTGTGTAAGTGGCAAAATACAGTACATTTGTGTTGCTAATTTTTTTAAGTCATTAAATGCATATACTAGAAATGAACTATGTTCCAATGAGACTTTGAGAAATAACTTCATGTTTCTAAATGTTTACTCTGTTTTAATGGATTCATAACAAAAGTATAAAAATAACCCGATATTTCATTTAGTTATATGTCAAGGAAACTTGGGGGGAGTGGCATCACCAATATATTATTTTGGATAATCCTTGAAGTAGTATAACCATTGCAATTAAGAGGATTTCTTATTATGTAGCCTTCTTCCAAGAAATTAAATAGTATTTAGTTTATATACTATATTATTTTGAATGGATTATTTTATAGCATGGTGTTTTACATAAAGTTGCCACTTACAATAGCATATTATTCTACAAAATGTTTGTCGGATTAACTTGTTTTCTTCAATAACAAGTTTGGCTTCTGTCTTATAAATCAAATGCGCATTTTCACATTTGATAGAGGTGAGTTGCACAAAAATTTTAACACAGAGTTCTATATAATTCAACCATAAGTTGCCCCATGATATCCATTGTGGCAAATTAAATACTGAAAAGGCTTCTTGTCCTTCCTTATTTCAGCCCCATATTTCCCCCCACCTGCAAATGCAGGCACATTGTTTGAATGTTTTTCTTGTCGGTAGGAGGATGAAGACCTCTCAAACTCATTAAAAGTTCACTTTCTCACTTTATTAATTACATACTTCATCTGAGAGAAGAGAGAGAAATGATCTCATGCTTTTTTAGTGGCTTAGCGAAGACATTACAAGGTTTATAGCCTCACTAAGCCAGGGGGTTCCTGCAGCTCTGGTTACAAGGTTCATACGCTATCAAATCCATTTCATGTTTTATACGCTTTGCAGACTGTCTCTCCTTCCAGGACGATTGTTGCTGTAATTACACAAATGATCTGCTCCACTGTCACATCCAGTCAAAGGTGTCATCTAAAATTAAAAATTCATGTATAAACTAGAGATGTTACCTTTTTTAAAGCAGACATTTCAGTCCTGATCTGATTTCACAATGTTGTGTCATTTCTTGAATACTTTTCCTTATTATATAAGGACAAAGGTGCTCTAGAATTCAGAAAGTCTGGCTACTTGGACTAAAAAGTGTTGAGATGGTAGTCATATGTAGCCAGAAGGTTAGTGATGATGACCGGCATGGTGAAAGTTGTTGTCTTCAACATAGGATTGCAAACCAACTCTTATATCTGAATGTGCAAAATGGAACACAAGGCCTATGAGATGTATCCAATATATTTAAGCCTCTGTCTAGGACAATTCTATCCTGATTGTACAGATCCCATCCCCTCCTTCAGCTGAGACCCCCTTGATCAGTAGCATCCCCCTGAAATACTTTTAATCCAGCTTGATATAGTGGTTTCATCCATCCTGCATGCAGCCAACTGGGTGACATGGGGCCAGTCATAGTTCTCTCATTGTCACAGACACACCTATGCACACAAGCTGAAGTCTGTGCACATGACAGTCCAAAGCATCCAAAACTACTCAGGCATCCAAGTCCAAAGGGTGAGGCAGAAGGTGAGTCCTGAAACACAAACCAAGGTCAAGATACAGGAATATGGTCAGTGGCACTGGAGTGATAAAACAATTTTGCTGCCACAAAGCAGCAGCTCTGTCTCTCACCTTTTATGTTCCCAAGCTCAGCCTGAACCCAGATTGATGTAGTTATAGATTTCTTTAGAAAGAACCAGTTTCAAACTTAATCATCACAAGTAGATCTAAGTAGTGTTTCTGTTTTCTCTTTTGGTTTTGACCATTTTCTTTCTTATGCAATAAGTTGTAGCAGTGATTAAGTGCACTGATTCAATAGATCTTGCGAAATACATTGAAATGATTTAAGCATGTTCAGAAATTACGTTCAGAAAATCTGGCAAATAGATAGAATCTGGCACTACATAGATAATTAGGAATGGGCACATACTGACGCATGAAGAAAAATCTGTCACAGATTTTGCCCTGTTCAGAGTTCACAAAGTCAAGATCATGGTAGGGTGCTCAGCATGAACTTTGACATTATTTATAGAGGTTGGTGCTGATATGTGAGTGGATACATTCCCATACAAGTCTCTGTTCAATCAAAATATTTACAAAACTTTAAAGCAACAGTTTGAAAGCCACGTAGAGAAGCATCTGGGGGGAAGTTTCTTGTGACTTGGTGCCTCTAGCTTGCACAGGATCCATTCTATGCACTCTGTAACCTTGGACATTTTGATAAGAGCAGTTTCGGGAGATTTAGGAATATATAGAGCACATTCTGTGCTAGCTAGACACTTCAGACTCACAGCAGACCTACACTGGATGCTTCTCTACATTTCCTCCATGCTTGGCACAATCCATTAGTCAGGTTCACTTTAAACTGACTGGATCTGGCAGAAGAAATTCACCCTCACATTGTCCAATCGTATACTCAGGATCACGATCCTGCCTCAGACCTCAAGCTTAGTCCTTGGCAGGCTAACAGACACAAAAGTTACTATGGGCATTACTGTGTAATTTTTTTTTTACATAGCTCCTTCATATGCTGTCAACAAAAGAAAGGAATATGGCAGCTTTAATCTGGAATGTGGCCCATATTGGTGCCACTTAGCTTATTTGTAATGTGCTGCAACCCAAAGTTTTTCACACGTATTACTGAATGCAACCACCCCTTTTTCCTTTCAAAACTTGATAAAAAATGAGTTTTGTTTTAATTTTAACTTTTATTGAGAATGTATTTTACATTTCATAATTCAAACTGTGTGGCAGCTGCATTGAAAAACTTTCTCTGGCACCTAGCAAATTATTAAACCCCAAAAAGAGCTTCTGCAGCAGAAGCAAGATCTAAAGAATATAGAACAGTAGTCATTCATGATGGGAGAGGTCTCAGTGAGAGTTTAGTGCTAAATGCAAATTTCAGAAATCGACTTCATAAAGAATTTCAATCTAAGAAGATGAAGGAGATGTTGAAAGAAGAATATCTTCACCATATCATCCACCAGTAAAGTTAGTTGCCCTTAAATTAAAATTGTCCTATCTCACAGCTTACGGAGACATTCCGAAGCCTTTTCTCTTCCTAAGCATTTGTATGGATGGAGAAACCTTCTTATTATCAACATATATATGCACATACTTATACATAGACATTCATCATTATTCAAAAAATATACGTCAGTGGTGACTGAAGATTTCAGTATGAAAAACATGACCTCTCCAACGTCAATCTATAGCATCAGAACTCTCTGCGTAGGGAATTGTGTGTGCAAATGGACTCTGCTCATTCAGTTTCCTATTATTACTACTATCATTATTATTGTTGCTGTTGTTATTTAAAAGTAGAAATCCCATTGCTCCTGGGAAAGAGGGTGAGGATCTAGAGCTTGCCCTTCTATCACACAGCTGACTCTCAGAGTACAGGGTACTTTCCTCCCAATGTCTCTGTGGGTGCATTTAAGTGCACCAGCGATGGCATCCAATTGAGGAATAGCTGCACCAGTAGGTTTAGGTCAAATTTGGCTTAGGTTTTCAGAGCACATGGAGAAGGATTTAAATATCTTTCCTAGACAGTTCAAAAGGTTAGGTGGGATTAAAAAAGGAAGTGATTTGACAGAGGAAACACATGGTCATTCCACAGTGTAGTAACTACCTAGAACAGTGTTTCTCAACCAGGGTTTTGTGAAAACCTGAGGTTTTTGTTTTGTTTTGTTTTATGGCCCTGGATGGGTTTCCTGAATGGGTTGCAATTAATAATTTTTTATATATTTAAAAAAATTGTTAAACATTTATCAGGTGATATGACCATATATAGCCCCCCCCCCAAGTGGCCTATGACAGGCCTGGAGGGGATGGGAAGAGGAGGTGCCCCAGGTGAGGGTGTACATAACTATGCTTCCCAACCATATGCTGCACAATTTTACCACTTTTGGGTTTCTCAAAACCTAAAGAATACTTCAGGGGTTATTCAGTGGTAAAAAAGTTGAAAAAGGCTGACCTAGTTCATATTCTCATATTTAGCTGAGATAAAATTGGTTTGTCTGTCCTGATTTTACCCAAAATTCCTTTAAAATTGGTTTTGCCAGTGTACTCAACATTTTCTTGTTGCCGTCACAGTATATTGAATAAGTAGTTATTTCTTGAATTTTCAGAACTGAATATTTAATTCCCATTCCCATGCATGATCTGAATAAAGTTAGTGAAGTACTACTGAGTTGTATGATGAGCACCCTGGGGGTAGGAATGGGAATCATTTGTTTAGAAAAATAATACCTTTTGAAAAAGATTTCCCACTTTTTTATATTGTAGAATTCAAGACACCCTACTCAGGGTTCCCAAAAGGTGTCTGAACATGAGATTTTGGTTAATGAGGATGAGCCAAGTATCTGAATCTTATATACTCCAACCACATGTTTTTGAGCAAAGGTCAAGCACACAAATGAAACTTAAAATTATGTGACTTATTTCAGTGTTGGTATCCTCAAGCAGGACAACTAGTATTACAAGACCTCTGTTGCTTGACTTGGGCTTGTATTTCAGGTCTTTTTAAAAACAATAGTAATTGTATCACTTATGGTCATGCATCAGAGGGAACTCCCAGTTTCTTAAATTCTAAGGGACAAACTAGACAGGTCCAACCTAGGCTTGCCAGACCCCTTGCCACCAATCAGCAATCTGGTGAAGGGAACTTGTCTCTAGTAGAGGGATTCCCTGTCAACATAGAGCAACATGTCTATATCGCTGCCAGTGTGACCCAGAACTGGTGTCATTGTGTCAATGGCATCAGGACAACATTCTGGTATTGTGGCAAAAACTCTGTGGCAGAAGCCAAATTTGCCATAGAGTTTTTACCCAAATACCAGAGCATTGCCCTAACATCCTCAATTTGATGTCACTTCTGGTCCACATGGACAGTGATATACACACATGGATGCATGTTGGCTGGGCCTCCCCCCCTTCTCCTCCTGGTGATTCCTCCAACCCCCTGCTGGTTTCCAGGAAGGATCTGGCAACCATAGTGCAGCAAGATGAAGCACTCTTGTCCCTCCATACCTTTTCAGGTGCCAAAACAACTGTATTGCCCCCCAGCTGCTTTGGCACCCAAAAAGAAGCAAAGGTGATTAAGAGCCCTTTATCCTATCGCTAAATGATGCCCTCATAACATTTTTCAATCACATCACAGCTTTAAAATGACAGAAGCAGCCACAGGTCAAACCCATGAATGCCACCATATCTAGTTTGGCCTTTAGACTGTCTTCTAATTGAAGTAAGGTGTTTCAAACCTAGGCTTTCTTCTTCTTTAGTATTCATTACTTCTAAATGAAGTAGATATGCTGTACAATAGAATTTACTAGATTTGTATTAAATTGTAGCTTTGGGACCCATCGCTGTGTGATGCTATCTACTTTCAACTAGCTTTGTTTATCACAGAAAAGGAAAATGAATTAGCACAAAATACTACAAAGTAGTAAAGGGATTTTAGCACCCTGTCTGTTTGACCTCCTATTGACCTGGGATAATTCATATTCTCTTAGAGATGTTTTAACAGGTCATTTTCTAGCCTGGAATAAAAAGGAGGTAAAATTATAGAATTGGCACTAGCCTGCTGTGAAATAACTGGAACTCTTCTCTCCAAATACACAATAAAGAATAGCTGTATTTTTTAAGCAGTGGTATTCTACAAACAAATCAAAACATCCTTCCCAATTTCAAAGCAAGTGTTTCCCCCCAGAAAAAGTGATGTACCTATCACTAGTTTGTTAATATATGCATTATGATTTTGTAACAACTGCAGCAAAAAGTAAAATAAAAAATATGCCTAGCTTAGTGTACATTTTTACTGAGTAGAGTATATATTCGTATGTATGAATACTCATTTCCACATATATATATATGTATGGAAAATGCAGAATGCCTTCATTTATTCAAAAGTTATGGAGAATATATCCAAAAAATTTGGAAAAAAAAAGGTTCTTGTAGATTTCACCTAGACCACCTGAGCCTGTGGTGCCTTCTGATTCTCATCACTGTGTGGTATTTGTAAGTGCGTAGACAGAGTGCTTTTTGTCTCTAAGACAACACTAGAGAAGCTCCATTCAGCCTAAATCACACCTGATGCCATTTGACTCTTCTAGGCCTGTAAGTATTACTCCATGAAGTGATTAATTCTTTAACCCCAGGTAAAAACAGGGTTGTAATTGGAGCTATTCCCTTGAATAACGTTTCACTGAGAATGTCATTGCCATAGACATTCTCCTCAGATTCAGACAACAGAAAAAGCACTGGAAGATATTCTGTGGTATTAGATGAAGTTTAACATGACAGGTCTCATAAAAAAAAAAACATGCATGGAAGAAACCAATCAATTTGCCAAGAATGAAACTTTCATAGATCAAGTTTTCTTTGATTCTTCCCAGATGTGTCCAGCAGGGCATGGAAAGGTCCATTTCAGAAGCTGAGTTTTGCCTATGTCCAAGAGTCTCTTCACAAGCTGAAAGAAGGATTCAGCATGTTAGTGGAAGACCAGCACATCCCCAGTTCTTCTGTAGATAAGTTTGTTAGAGTTAGGAGTGAATTGTGTAATGGCCAAGTCTGCAGATGTGACCAAAGCATTCAGGATGGCGAAAATCAAAGCTGACTAACAGCTCTAAGAGGATCTCCCACCCCAATGAGTGGGCAGCACTGTGGCAAATGAAGTTCAGTGCTGGTAAGGAATAAGATGATGCATATTGGGACAAAAAAATCCCAACTTCAAATATAGGTGAATGGAGTGACTTGCTAAAACAGAGAGGGGCAAAGATCTTGCGGTTGTAGTGGGTAGCTCAATGGATATATCAGACTTGTATGCTGCAGTAATTTTATGTTAAGAATTATTAGGAAATGTTTGAACATATAATGTCTCTGTACCAATCTATGGTGCAGTTTCCTTGGGAATACTGTATACAGTTATGGTCACTGTGTCAAAAAGGACATCACATGGCTAAAGGGCAATCAAGATGACTGAGGGTTCCTATGAGGAAAGATTGAAGAGGCTGGGACTTTTCAGTTTATAAAAGAGGATATGTGGGCACAAACTGGGAAAGTATGGTTCAGTTTGTTGTTTGTTGTATGCACTCTTCACAAACCATGAACCATCCCAATCTTTTAGGGACCAAATAACCCAGTTTGGTTCATAAGGTTAATGATCCAGTAGAATATCTTTCCTGGCATGCCAGCCTTGCAGGGAATATCTAGCCAACTCTCCTCTATTTGCCTTCCAAGTTTGAGGGGGATTGGATTCATGAGATACAAGTTACCCCCCCCAAAAAAAAATAATGTGGTCCCAGGAAAGTGCTTTATGGCAATATGACTGCCTGGGGGCTCTGTAAATCCAATACCAAAATTGGAAGGCAGGTAGAGGGAAGTAAGCCAGAAATTAATGATAGGTGGTCATTTTGACAGGTTAATGATGTTCAGGAGTGTACGGAATAGATTCTGTGCAAGCTAGAGACATCAAACTTTTAGGGGACCTTCCTGGATGTTCCCTCGATTGCTTTGATGTTGGGTAAACATTTAGATTGAATTGAGATAGTCTAGCTAGAAATATATCCATTCACAAACCAGCATGAACCACCATGAACAGCTGGAAAGATTTTAGTGATTATTGAGTAAAGGTAGAATCTACCTTCTGAAATTTAAATTTTACATAAATTCACATAAATAGATTTTCCATTTGTTCATTCCCAAGCTGAAGTTAATTCAAAAACATAAAGGTTCCATCAGAACTTTTGTCCCTACCCTTTCCCTACCCCTGGAAGGTCAGTCCTCTACTCCATCCCTCACCCACAATGAAATTGGTCCTCCAATTCTGTACTTTCTGCCCTCCTCCTCCCCACATGTCTACAGGTGTTCCAGTTTTCCATATTTTAGAAAAGGCTGGTAGGTCTAGTGAAAAGGCATGTGAAATGCTAAACTTTTATCACTAAAGGAGAAGCCATTGGCAAGGAAAAAATGAATTCTTAAATGGCAAAAAAGACAAAGCCTTCAATAGCATAGATTTGAAAGAAAACAAGTCAGCAGTGGATGATTTTATAGAGGGACAAGTGGTGGTCCAAAGCCCCAAAGGTAACAAGGTAGGGGAAAAAAATGATATTGGTGGACAGCCACAAAAAGGACAAGCAATGTGTGTGCATGTGCATGCATGGTTTGTGACCAAAGGCAGAACAGTAAAGCAAGCACTTTGTTGTTTGAGAGGCTGCCAGCATCAACCTCTGCCTCACATATGTGGTAATGAAACTGGACCCAACTTCCTCTCCTTTCCAAGTGTCTGTGGTAGCATATGATGTTGGAGGGGCTACCAACATGGAGCTCTGCCTCGCCTCCACAGTGAAATACCTGGGCTCAGCATCATCAGCATCAACAGGGGGCTTCCTCATGCACTATTGAGGAGAATACATTTCCACTGCAGCTTTGGCTTCCCAACAGTACATGCAGCTGGAAGAATCTCTCCTTATAATTTCAAAAAACATGTCCTGCCCAAGACTGAACAATGAGAAACCAACAATATGGCACAACAAAGGGGGGGGGGAGACACTGTTGCAGCTGTATCTAATTTTTCTCAGTGGGGTGCAGAGCATATACTCTGCAAATCCCGAGGGAAAGTCAGATTTTTAAAAAGGTGCAGAGAACTTATATACATGAGACAATACAGAGTCATCAGTGTTTATAGATGTAAGATACTGGGGGTTACTTTGGGGAGCACCTGTCAAAATGGGGATGTCTGACTTTCTATCCTTCAGAACCTGCTTTCAGAGACTTGGGGTGGGGTAGAAAGTATAGCATGGATGCTTGCCTTTCTTCTTCTGACTGGCGGGGGGTGGTCCTCCCAGGTGAACTTTCCCTGTGAGTTTGGTGTCACTGGCCTGTTCCAGAGCTGTTCCGTAGATTCCTGTAATGGCAGCTGTCTTATCTAATAACAGTATAGAGACCTTTTTTTTTTTGAGGGGGAGGAGGAAGTTTCCATAACTGAAGTAAAGATTTTAGAAATTATTATTCAGTGGCTACTTCTTACATTGCTTTCCATTTTATTTTTCTTAGAAACTAATTTGCAATGGGGATTTGCAAAACCCCCCCAATTATTTTTGTCTGAGTGATTATACAGTCCAGTCTAAAATGACATTGAATTATATGATCGAGAATAACTGCCTGTACAGTTAATTGAGCTTTTAACAACAACAAAAATGTTCTGTCCGCCCTTAATAATGGAATGAAAAGCTTAACCTCTTTAAAAGAAGTGTTTGTTTTCCTTTCTTTTCCATGTTACATTATTGATAGTATTTTCAGGATGTGAGGCTCCCAGGAACAGTTTCATCACTCACTAATTTGGGTAGAAAGTCAACAGTTAATTCAGTAAATCAATTAAATATTAAAATTTAGCCCCTTGGATAACCCATATCCCTGGACAAGATAATTTAATTATTCAGCAAGAATCTATATTATATATACAGTTTGCAAAGGATAGTTAAGGCATGCAAAAGATGGGGGGAAAAACAATATCTGTCTCTGAAAATGAGCAGCCAGTTCAATGCAGCATACCTGAAATATTATTTTAAGGACGCCCAATTCATTTCATTAAAAAGCAGGCTGCACTGCCTAATATATTGCATCTTGAATAACTTCAGAAAATCTTTTAAGTCAACCTTGTGTTATAGTCAACAGGGAAGGTTTGACCTTTAACCCTTCAACAACCATCTGTTTCATTATTTATCTGAGGGAATCAGAGAGTTTTTGTTCTTTTGCAAAAGTCCCTGACACCAGGATATTTTTAATAGCTGAAATTTTTCATTCTTGTCACTATTCCTTTTGAAAATACAGGTATTTTCATACAACACGTAGCTAATGAGTGAAACTTCAGAATCCAACCTTTCTCTATAATCATAGGAACAGGGATTAAAGAGGTCCCACTAGTGAGGAACATGAAAATTAATTATTGAGCTCCTTGTTTTATCCTCCCCATCTGTCTGATATTCTCTAGCACAGAAGGAGTTAGACAATTAAATTACCCCTCCTTTTACCTCATCAGAATGTTCTCTATACCTTTTTCTCTAACTCCAGAGGCCAGACAATTCTGTCCATTTAGAACAAGAAATGGGGGTAAGGGAATAATTTTCTTAAATGTAAAGAACCGGCTAAGCCCTTCAAAAAAACATTAACCTCCACTGTACCAATTTTAAGTTATTTTAATGCTCCCCTCCTCCATATCCTTTAGGACAGCCAAGATATCTTCCCAAAGCCAGTATTGTGGAGAATAAATTAATATTCTCAAGCTTGGAAGGAGGGGGGTGGGTTGAACAAGGAAAAAAAGAAAATGAAAATAATAGTTCTACACATCATAAAAATGGTAAGACAATCTAATATGGGAGCTCAGAAGACCTGTGCTGCCCTATTGTAGTATAGTCCCAATGGCAACTGAATAACTGAAAAATTAGCTTTGTTTGGGAATCTGAAAAAAAATCTGGACTAAAGCATAAACCAGACGCAAGAGTAGTAGAAGAAGATGAGTTGGTTTTTATACTTTTCATTATCCAAAGGCGTCTCAAGGCAGCTTACATTTACTTTCCCTTCCTCTCCCAGTGAAGACCCTGTGAAGTAAGTGTGGCTGACAGAGCTCTCACAGAACTGCCCTGTGATAACTGCTTTAACAGGACTGTGACTAGCCCAAGATCACCTAGCTGGCTGTACGTGAGGAACCCAGCTCTTCAGATTAGAGGCCACCACTTTTAACCACTGTGACCTGGCTTATGCATGCATGCATGCATTTCACTGCTTGATTAATTCAAGGTCAAGTGATGCAAGTATGTGTATGTGAATAAACTACCAGACACAAATGCATTCTGGGTTGCTGAGGCCAGGGATGGTCTTATCCTAGGATCTTATAAGTTTAAAATAAGGTGAGATCTGATTAGTTGGAACAGTTAATTGGTCCACCTACAGAGAAGAGCTGCAGGGGAACAACAAAAGCCAATTCCTACTTTCCCCATATAGACATATGCTGTTGACATACCTACCATTTTAGTAACTACATGGGATTATATGAGTGCTTGGGGAAAGGGGAAGCTGGTATTTTAGATTTCCCATGCTTGAATTTCTAGGGAACTGGCTCCCTCCCGTGCTTCTTATCATCTGGAAATGTTTTAAGATAAATGGGCTTGGTCCTTGCACCAGTTATGCTGTAACTAGAGATGGTGGAAGTAGGGCGGATTGCTCCCCAGAGTGTTTGCCCTTCCGAAAACAACCCTTTCAAATAATGTTATGATATTCTAATACTTGTCACCTGATAGCCGGTGATGCTCCTGAACAGTGACAAAAACTCCATACACAAAAATGGAGTGTAATCAATAGTAACATAGAGATGGAGAAACATTTGCACTTATAT